>NC_079894.1:12140600-12261371 GCF_024868665.1 Triplophysa rosa
TGTGTTCTAGTGAACACTGTGATTGACTGTGTTCTTTTGAATCCTGTGATTGACTGTTTTCTACTGAGGCCTCTGAATGACTGTGTTCTAGTGAACCCTGTGATTGGCTGTGTTCTAGGAAACCCTGTGGTTGGTTATGTTCTTCTGAATCCTGTAATTGACTGTTTTCTACTGAGGCTTCTGAATGACTGTGTTCTAGTGAAGCCTGTGAATGGCTGTTTTCTACTGTGTCCTCTGAATGACTGTGTTCTAGTGAACACTGTGATTGACTGTGTTCTTTTGAATCCTGTGATTGACTGTTTTCTACTGAGGCCTCTGAATGACTGTGTTCTAGTGAACCCTGTGATTGGCTGTGTTCTAGTGAAATCTGTGATTGACTGTGTTCTTTTGAATCCTGTGATTGACTGTTTTCTACTGAGGCCTCTGAATGACTGTGTTTTGGTGAAGCCTGTGTTTGGCTGTTTTCTACTGAGGCCTCTAAATGACTGTGTTCTAGTGAACCCTGTGATTGGCTGTGTTCTAGTGAACTCTGTGATTGGCTGTGTTCTTTTGAATCATGTGATTGACTCTTTTCTACTGATGCATATGAATGACTGTGTTTTGGTGAAGCCTGTGTTTGGCTGTTTTCTACGGAGGCCTCTGAATGATTGTGTTCTAGTGATGCCTGTGATCGGTTGTTTTCTACTGAGGCCTCTGGCTGGCTTTGTTCTAGTGAAGGCTGTGATTGACTGGTATCGTCTGAGGCCTCTGATTGAAAGTGTTTCATTAATTCAAGTGATTGGCAGTGTTCTACTAATGTTTCTGATCGGCTGTTTTCAACAGAATCCTGTGACTGGCAGTTTTTTACTGAAGTCTCTGATTGGCTGTGCTCTAGTGAGGCCTCTGATTGGCTGTGTTTATGTAAATCTTGTGCTTTTAAGTGCTCTACTGAATCCTGTGTATGAGTGCGTTTTTTTGAATCCTCTGGCTGACTTTGATGTACTGAGGCTTCTGCTTGGCGGTGCTCCACTGAAACCTGTGACTGAATTCCATTGTGTTCTACTGACTTCTCAGCTGTCTCTTCAATAGGCCCAGTTGATTCAGAAAGAGTTGTGTCTACAGAAGGAAGTTGGGCCAGGGTTAAACTCATTTCACTGTTTTGGACATTCAGCTCATGTCCGTTCAGTTGTTGAGTGTCTGAATCTTCCACTGCTGTGCCATTATAGGTCAACTGTATAGTGTCATTATCATTAAGCTGTAATTTGTTCTTGTTTGAGCTCATTAACTGTGGCACTTTATGATCTGACTGAGTCTTATTTATGCTGATTAGATCACTTTGAGATTTTCCATCAGCAGAGTCACCAACATGAGAATGAACTACACTACTGTACATTAATGGTATTATTGGTTCATTACAACTTTGCACATCAAGTATTTGTGATTCTAATAAGTCCTCTGATGCTAGCAGTGGTGATATTATGTGTGATAGGTCATCTGAAAATGAATCAGGTCCAGATCCTGCTGGCAAATTACAGTAAATGTCCTCACACTCCTTAGCATCAGACTTTCCAGTGCCATCCTCTCCAACGTGAATCATCTCACTATTTTCAATCTGTGATTTATCTCTATCCACTGTCCTGTGCGGACTGTCAAAGACAGCTTGATGCTTTTCTGCTGAAGAAGGGTCCCTTTCTCTAACGGAAGAAGAGAGTTTGACACATGGAGAGTGTGAGTCCAGACAACCCACAGAGCAAGAGTTGGCCTCAAAGCTGAGCGGTGTCCTACAGCAGTCCTCGGTTTCATGGCTGAGGTCGGAGAAAGTGTCACTGTGCCAAAAATGTGTCTCAAAATATTCCTCTGTTGTGTCCCGTGTTGCTTCAAGAACCGTCTCAGACCATTCCTGATGATCCTGTTGCTCATCACACTCTTCCTGCAGAGACTCCCCATCTTCCAAAACCTCATTCCCAGATTCCTCTAATGCCGGGGCCTATGACAAAGAAAGATAATATTTGCATTATTTTGTTGTTCTTAACAAAATAAACTTTCTTCTCATTATTAACCTGAAGTAAATAATTTGTCAATCATATCAGTGAGGCAAAACTAAACAAGAGGCAAACAATTTGAAAATAAATCAAGAAAAACAAAACTTTGTGAAGTTAACCACAGGTGATAATCATTTAGTTAAATTCTGTTTGCCCACACCTGGAACTAATGTACCACTCAGGCTTATGATCTACTCATAGCTCATTTGTTCATGGAATTTCTTCCAAGAAAAAAAACAATTTGTGTCTGTTGAGACCATGACGATGAACAGACATAGCAAACACACAAGAGCACAACAAATTGTATGAGTCATTATCATCATATTAGTAGAATTAAAAGGCAACACAAATACTGAACAAACAAATATTGCTAATCAAAGTAAATGGGAGCTAACAACACCACATATCTATGAATTACAGTAATCTATATAATCTCAATTATTTTTTACATACAAATGATCCTCAGTTTGTTCTTCTGAGCGACAAATATGACATAAGAAACCAGGCCAAGGAAACACCTAAAAACTGAGAAGGTTGTCTCATAGTCAGGAGGTTGTGTAAAGGGGCAAGACATTATACTAGCGCTCACTTGTGCCTTAGTTTATATTAATGCAACTCCCATGGATCCATACAGCAACCATCAACTAACAATCTCCAGAGAGGAAAACCAGCTGACCAGCTCTATTTAATACACACTTTTTTGCACTGGCGGACCTAGGGGTGGGGTCAGAGGGGCACTGGCCCCAGTTGAAATCTTATTGGCCCTTGAAGTGCCCCTGTCCTCTCAGGGCCTCTGGAGCCTACACCTGATATGCCTTTTGGTTGATCGGGATGACATGAAATACAGGTGTATATATGGGGTGTGAAACGTTTTGAGCTTGTCGACTTTCTACCACTTCCAGAAGTCGAAAACGCATTAGACGGGATCGTGTTTGTGGTGTAGACACTCATGTGGTTGAAGGCGTTCGAGCAGCCACAAAAGTCCGCCTACTTTCCGCACGTTATCCAGACAGGATTTAAACTTTACCGGCTAAAGACCTAAAAGGTTGGTTTAAAGACAAAAAATTTACAAAGCACAATGTTTTCTCACTATTCCAGACTTCTAACACACACTTACAGTGTTCGGCGCAGCCTTGCGGCTGTCAAAGCAGAAGTAAAAAACACTGCTTTCAGTGTGTTTTTTAAGTATGTTCATCTCTGGTCTTGTTCATATGTAAACTACATGCGCTTATTTTGTCCATTAGACATACTGTACCTGTCAATATTTGCGTACCAAAATCCGTACATACTACGATTTGGGACATACTAATTCTACTTTCGAATACTATTTATGAAGGATAGTATGTGGATTAAGACGCAGCAAGATTGTTACGAAACAGGGATCCAGACTTATAAAAAACTTTCCGAAACAAGTTGGAGGGCTGGGGGAGTGTATCAAGCACAGAAATACAATGTCATACATCCAACTCGTTTTATAACAAGTTGACCATGTTAAACATCAGAAGCCAGCACGTTTAACAGTGTAAAGAAGTCAGAATGCATGAAATAGCATGTTACCCCATCTTTAAGATTCAAGAATAGTGGAGTAGCCAGGCACTGCACATCTCCAGCTAATCCTGACAGGTCAAGCCACTCCAAACCCTTTATGTTAAATGAGGGATGACAGTAAGTGGAAGAGCTTAAAGAAACACACAGTTCTGCATAGGCTTTTTCAAGGTGAATGACTAGGAATAATTGAATTTTTGGAAATAAAATTAACACCAGAAACTACCTCTGATCTCCCCCATAAAGTATATAGCCTGTATGCAGTCTTATTGAATTAGGCTGATTGTGGCTAAAATAAAGAAGTAGGGTCAAGCTACTAAAAACAAATATTTCCATCAAACTGGCCATGCTAGCAAAATATCAATGCCAAAACTATGAACACATGATCTCACACAATAACCCAGTGTCATCCGGGTCCATTCAGACACCAGAGCTTGTTTTTAGAATTGAGTACAGTTCCCTAACTGGCTTAACATCTTAACACTAGGTCTTGGACTGGGGAGAGGAAGGGGGGCTGGGTGTGTGTTCAAGTATAATATGTAGGTGTATGAGATACAAATGGAAGAGAAAGCAAGATAAATCACATTTGACAGCACTGCACACAGGCCACAGAACCATGTCATTCCTACAAACATAATTAAAACTCACTGAACTTGGTAAAAATTTTCTTGTTTCACTGTATAGACTACCTTGGCTACTGTATATTACCTTTACCCTTAGGTTTCTTTTTAGGTGATATAAAAATAATACTATAATAAAAGGAAACATTTTTGCTCCCTTGTGTAAGTTGCTTTTGATAAAAGTGTGTGCTATACGTAAATGAAAATAAAATTACATAAAATATGCATAAATTAAGGTCTGTTGGACCGAATTCACATCATTTCTATAAGATATCAAACAAATGTTTCATAAAAAGATTGCTGTGCCATTTTGTGACCAGTACACCTGATTTTTTCCAGAAACAATAGTGAATCAGGGTATGCTTAGTTAAAAAATAAAATGATGTCATCATTTACTCATTCTTGTTTTGTTCCAAACCCAATTTAATTCTTTCTTTCATGAAACACAAAAGGAAATGTTAGGCAAGGGCACAGGAGTTAACAGGCTTAGTCACCCTTTACTTATAGTATTTGCATGAAAAAAGTGCCGAGAAATAAGGAAGATCGTGTGGCTTTTTGGTGACCTAATCATTAAGAAATTGCAGCTAACTAAAAATGAACTATTTAAAGATGAAATCATAAACCTTAGTATTTTGTCGTTGACCTTTAATATTGTTCATAAGGCCTATGTGTCTACATACTGTATACAGGGGTGGGCAATATTTATGATACGTGGATTTTAAATACGTATTTTTTAGACTTTGTTAAGTTGACAAGTTCTGTTGCTACTTTCCGATTACGTTTCTGGCTACATTTAAATAGATTTGGCTTAAACATATGGCTACAAAACATATTGATCATTTAATTATTGTTGAAATGCTAAAATGTTTTTTTTACTTCCAAATAGGTGTCCAATGATGATCTTTTTTTTTGGTGAACATTGTACCCTTATAGCTGTATAGTAGCTGTATAGTAGGATCATGATTTTGCATACCATTGCAAGAACGAACGCTTGGCACACAATATATTATTTTATTTATGATTAACAATCAGATGATTAATTAGTTAGTAACTAGTTGCTATGAATACAGGTGCCATCAGTTGTCTTCTTATGAATGACTTGTTTGTCATTGAGTCAGTGTTGCTGATGCAAAGTTGGCCCTTCTTTACCAAACACCAAATAACTAAATTAGGATACAATTATGAGTCATTCGCAAACTGTTAAACTGTTGGTTACTTCAAGACTGACATCGTGTCTACACCGGACGTGACCGGAGCGACACAACAACAGCTTGTTCTTAATGGGTTTATCGTGTCGTGCCGCATCCAGTGTGGACAAAGTTAAAAATCAAATGGGTTCTAGCGTGTTCTATTGTCTTTCATCGTGTCGTGTCACGTCCGGTGTAGACACGGTGTAAGCTTTATCTGGGAGATCACAGATATATGCGAATATTTGATCTGTTAACTGGTTGCATGTGTCAGATTTATTGCATGACTCGGGCAGAGAAAAGCTGTCAAACATTGTTTACTGAATCAACTGAGTCAGTGAATGGTGAAGGGATAGATCAAATAGGCCAATTGATTGATGGAAGGTTTGCGAAAAAATGTAGGCGTCCTGTCAGTTGGTAATACCTAGAATTTCAAAATCAAGTGCAGGTGGTAGATCCTTTTCCTATCTAGCGCCTAAACTTTGGAATAGTCTTCCCTGCACTGTCTGGGAGGCAGACACACTCTGTCAGTTTAAATCTAGACTAAAGACGCATCTTTTTAATCTTGCATACACTACTCTTCCATAATATAAATCATCAGAGGGTTTAGGCTGCATTAGTTAGATCAACCGGAACCAAAAACACAACTGATGTACTTGTTGCATCAAAGAGTACAGAACAGTACTCTACTCTCAGCCAGTCTTGTCTCATTGTTCCAAGGTTACCACAGAGAGCAGGATGCAGTTCATGGCCTGACCTGATGGTAGAGCGGAGAATGGGAAGTGGGGACCTGACAAGAGCTGAGATGATAGAGCTGGATAAAGAAGGACGCGGTCTCTTGACATGTCTTCACCACAAAACTTCAAATGCTATTAGATTATTAATGATAATCTTAAACTACAATTTATTTTATTATTAAGTTTATTTATTTTATTTAGCCTTGTTGTGCAAGTTCTCTGGAGCTTGTGCAGAGGCAGCAGCTTTTGCCAGAGGGGAACTGGAATCCCCTGGTTGGGCCTGGGTTCTCCTGAGGTTTTTTTTCTCGATTAGAGTTTTGGGTTCCTCGCCACCGTTTGCATACTGTTTTTGCACTATCTGCCTGACCGGGGGGGCTGCTTTAGAATCTTAAAGTTTTACTTAATTAATATTGCATATAGGAATTTATTATCTGCTATATTTGACCTGTGCTTCTCTCTCCTTTATCCTAAATGTGTGCTCTCACTGAGCGTGTGTGTGTGTGCGTACTTGTCTGTGTGTGTTGGTGCGTGTGCGTGTTGTGTGTGTGGAGTGTTTTGTGTGTGGGTGTGTCTGTCTTCTGTGTTTTCAACCTTTTCTTGTTTTTGCAGGTACAACTTTGATTGTTTTGCTTGTAGTCAATGTGTCTCATGTACAGCTGCTTTGTAACAATGAAAATTGTAAAAGCGCTATATAAATAAAGTTGAGTTGAGTTGAGTAATGCTCCCTTGTAAAAGTATTTTTTAGCATTTTTTAAAATACAAAAATACTGTAATTTATTTTGATACGTGGTGTGGCTTCTGTATTTTGTAGTTTGTATTGTATTTTTATACACATAAAATTAAGGTATTTTGGTATTTTATTTTAAAATACATTTTGATGTAGCCAGCCCTGACTGTATATAGCCAAATTTAAATTCACTACTTGACGGATCAGAACGCTTTTTCTGTAAATTTCTATAATAACAGATAATATTATTTAGACTAAGTTATAAAGCAAGAAAGAGACAAAGGGACCAGAAAGAAAACATTTACTATTGAGAAACTACTGCATGATCTCAGTGTGCTTTTGCTCACCGACACCTACATCATTCCTCGTGAATACAGAATCTCTGCAGTCTCAAGATTGAGTTTCTGCTTCCTTGAACCAGTAAACAAAAGCAATATAACATACGTGTTGTGTCTCATCTTACTCAATGTTACCACACACTCAGATACAAGAATGGAGTTTAATCTAGTAAACACTGGGCATTGTTGTTCTTGCGACACGGTTTCAAGGTTGTTACAAGGATTTTAAGAACGTCACAGTCTGTAAAATGACCAGCTCTCTGTCCAGTACATTGTCCCTTAACACTGATGAATCTTTCTGCACGTAACTACTTATGTATGTTCACACGCAGCACACGACTGCAATGATGGTAACATATTATATGTTAAAACAAGCCGCTGCAGAAGCATCTAAAGGAAAACATTTAGATTCAGAGGTGGTTTGGTTTCAGGAGAAGTGGGTTAGATAGGTTCACTCAGACAACAGAAGTGCTGAAATAAAAGGATCCCGCTGATCTCTCAACAAGAGCATGAGATCATCCCATTGGGGAGGCCAATCACAGAACGGGTAACACACACACATAACCAAAGGCACAGCGAAACACGTAAGGGAGGAGATACCTACAGTACACACAAAGGGGGCTCCAGAGTACGATCGGGTTGAGTAATAGGCATATTTCTGATGAAGCAGTGTAGTTGTACTGCTGTGAATAAAACTTAAATTGTAAATCAGTCATACATGAAAAGGTGATGATTTAGCACAAGCTACAGTACATCTGTTTCACAGTAGGGCAAGGGTGGAGGCGCACAGAAAGCAAAAGCACAAGATAGGGAAGGTCAAATGAAGGCCGACAAATCCAAGACGAGCAAAAGCTTCATGACATAAGCGTGACTTTAGTCACAAAGAATGAGCTCATCGAAGGCCACACCTTCCAATGGCCCTTTCATCAGACAGAACATGACCCCTGCTGAGAACAGCATCTGGAAAGTCCGGATCCTCATATAGGGGCGAGGATACATCCACCCACTGTCATCCACTCATGTTTCAGACACATGTGAGCGAATCAGATATTATACTATTTATGTCCCTTATTCCTTTAAAGATGAACATTTTAAAATAAACTCCATCCATAATAGTGAATTGCGTCATATGACTTAAGTCACTATGTCAGCATCTGTTAGCAATATCTGTATCAAAAGGAATGGACATGGCATACTGTATGTTCCATGTTTTTCCAACACTCTTTAAAAATATTTTACATTTACATAATAATTAGCTTAGCAAATGCTTTAATCCAAATGCTACAATATGATTCATCCTAAGAGACATAAACTGCTAAACAAAGTTCTGAAGTTGTCCAGCCACTGTGATTAGACTTTTTTACGTAACAGGGAGTTTATCACAGTCAATGGTTTATGGGTGTAGAGTATAGTGCTCACTGAAGAATCTGACTGTAAGAAGGAGTAAACTTTGTGTTAAGCAAGTCCAGAACGAAATAAAATGTTATGCCGTATTTTTTAATTGCTGGTATTATCATTTTGAACACAAGCTTGCAGGCAGTACAGAATAAAACCCAGGAGATGTACTTAAGAGCTTTTGCATCCTAAGTATCCTGCAGCTTTCATGAGTGCTGCAGTGCATAGCAAGTGACTGTGGTGATTTAGAGCAGATGCGGGCACAACTGCGACCTCCACTGTGCCAATTGAATCAGACGATTCTAGATCAGACAGACAATGCTCTCTTTACAAACGCAATGCCGCGTGTTATTCTTCTTAAAATGGTTTAAAAAATAAAACTAAACAACAGGTCTGAGGTTGCTCAGATGAAATCTGGTCAGAATTTGATCAGAGGTTGCTCTTTCTTATCTTAAGGGCTTTGATGGAGTTTCAGTTTCTCTTGGATGTTTCTCCTAAAATTGCTTAAGAAAAATAAATATAGAAAATGAGACAATTCTTAAAATAAATTAAGAGTACAAGAGTAGAAAATAATATAAATTGTAGGTAAAATTATAATAATCTAGATGTAGGTAAATTTGATAAAAAAAAGGTTTGAGTCCACATAAAAATCTGTAATAATACTGAATTCTGATTGCAGACTTGGCAAATCTGAGCTCAGTTTGTGACATTGTTAAGATCTCCTCTGAAGTCCTAATGGAGACTTGTCAGGAGAAATATCTGAGATGTAGAATGTAGAAAGAATTTGCTCTCCATTTAATCTTGTTGATGTCTGGGGAAAATAACGAGCGATATTACAGAGATCTCATCTTTTTTTATGGGTGTATCTGTAGCCTATTTGTTAAAATCTTGGGTGTGACAGTGAAACTGTATTTCTCCCCATTTCCACACACCTAAAATTATGCAGCATAACTTCTCTCTGCCTATTTGATTGTCTTTAAGCTAATTTTGCACTTTATTTATGGCATTATACGTGTATCATTTACACTGACCAAAATTATAAACGCAACACTTTTGTTTTTCCCCCATTTTCCATGAGCTGAACTCAAAGGTCTAAGACTTTTTCTATGTACACAAAAGGCCTATTTCTCTCAAATATTGTTCACAAATCTGTCTAAATCTGTGTTAGTGAGCACTTCTCCTTTGCTGAGATAATCCATCCACCTCACAGGTGTGCCATATCAAGATGCTGATTAGACAGCATGATTATTGCACAGGTGTGCCTTAGGCTGGCCACAATAAAAGGCCTGTACATAGAAAGTCTTAGATCTTTGAGTTCAGCTGATGAAAAATGGGGGCAAAAACAAAAGTGTTGCGTTTATAATTTTGGTCAGTGTATGTTAGCTTTGAAGTTCAGTCTAATAGTTAAATAAATGAAAAGCTCCTCAGGGAAAGCTAAATCTTAGAAATGTTCAGATTCAGATTCAGCTTTCCTATATTTGTCATTTTTATGCTTCACATAAAAACGAAATTATGTTTCACATGTCCACACCTCAGTAATTCAGTGCAAAAAAGGTATTATACAAATCAAATAAAAATACTAATAAATAAGCTAAAATCCACTAAAATAAAATTTACAAAGTACAGTCTTTTTTATGCAGTTCACAAATGTTACAAACGACTCCACTAGAGTGTGCAGAACAGAGCTCAAAATCACCACACACTTTCAGTCAAATCAATATAATTATTTAATATGAACTGAAATATTTCTCATCATCAGCCAAGAGTCATGCAACACATTGGTACCATGAATCAAATCTCTGTCAAACACATCAGAACTACAGACAGAACATGGTGCTCTTGAGAAGATGTACTGTCTGACAGACAGAGAAGGTCAACATTTTCTGTTGAGATAAGTCTAAGTCAGATTCCAGTGAAAACAAAGACAAAGATAAGGCACGTTGCCCATTCACTGCCTTTTAAAGATCTATGATCAGGCCTGGCTGTCCTTTCAGTGTGACATTCATAAAACACAGGTGCGTGTCCTCATTCACATTACATACATCTGAATTGTAATGCATTTATATATTATTAACATAGCGCTTTGGAATACTTTATTCTGATTAGCTAGTTGCAACATTTCAAAGTATGTTATAACAACCGCTCAAAATGATCCATGGCCATCCGAGTCATCTTGACCAGTGCAGTTTATTATTACATAGAAATTAAAAATACATTTTTGGGTGAACTTTCCCTTTAGATTAGATCATAACTTTCTCAGATAGTGGGCAAAATCCAAAATCTGATTATAATGTTATCCAAATTCCCTCAAAATGCACTGCAGCACGAGGGGGTTAATGTACCCTCATCGCTGTGATTTATTTAGACACAGCATGTTGAACCAGCAGACAAAAAAACAAGTGGCTTCTTGTCCCTAACAAGGTTATGAGCAGCTTATGCAATGTTCCCCCACTGTGAGAGTAACAACCTGGCTGTGCTCTGATAACTCTCGCTCTGGGGTGCAGAAAACGGTGAAATCCAAAAATGCATTGCTTGCTTCGGCAACTCTTCCAATCTGAGGAATCCACAAGCCTGTTTACCAAATAGAATTACAAATTCTTTTATCAATGCTTACGTAACCTAAACAGGACACAAGAGAGCTGTTTTTCCCAAATCAGATTTGCTGGGCAGAAACAGATATCCGTGCACACAAAAACACAGATGTGTATATTTTTGAGACAAATGAGTTTGGATGAGAAATTATGAGACCTTGAAGGTTTAAAATGTATAGTCTCAAGGCCAAGACTCTATGTACCTAATGTAATATACTGTAGTACATAATCTATAGGGACAAATACATGTAAATAATTAAAGACATAAATGTCTATTTATCTATATTTATTTACGTACACACACTGATGTGAGTGTAAACAGGTGTGGTGTTTTGAAAAAATGAGCTGTGGATCAAGCAGAAGATTTACACACCTCTATTTCACACTTGGTTGCTCGTCCTCTTCGAGTCTGTTTACATTCCTGTCCTTATTTTTTTTCATTCTCTACTTTCGACTGGTCTGGCACTGTCTGTACTCAGGGGAACTCGAGAATCAAGCCACATTTAATAACATTTTATTTTTGCAACACATTTTAAATTTACATTACTCTTAACCAAATATGTTTACCTCACGACCCTCTCCTGCATGCTGTTCTTGCTGTTGTGAGGTCTATAATTTCCTGTAACTAAGCCTCTCTGGCAGACTATTTAGATGAAGGCTAAACATTATTAAAAACATTTACAAATATAATTTGGTATGTAGCCTCTTTTCAGACTCGGACAGAAACTCACACATATTCTTAGTTTCCTCAAGTGTCACATGCCATGAGACTCAAATTTCATTAAATGCTTTGTTTCTTTTTAATGAAGCGCATACATCTCCTAAATTTCCTCATTTTTTGTCAGTTCACTTCAACCATTTTGTCTTGCTGTAACTGTGGTATGTAATCCACATTTCAGATGTATGTCGCAAAAGTTTAAGGCCTCAGGCACCAACACACATCAGTAAACACGCACGCACACATAGACTAGCAAAAGCCTCCAGCTCACTATCACTATGTAATTTGTTCATTTCCAAGCAAAACAACATGCATGCAACACACGTGCCCACATTTTCATCCAATGTCTACCTCTGACACGCTGTCATCTACAGAGTAGCCGGACAATTTCTTCCTGGGGTAAAACACACATATGGGAAGAGTAACTCCTGTTCATGTGCAATCTGAGTGATGAAAATCATGACAAGAGAGGCGGTTGGGATGGGATGTCATGCTGTTCTTCGCTTGAGAACACTAGCGCCAGACACGGTTTGGGTGCTGTTAGTCCTCTTGTTTCAAATGGGGGTTTAGTAGAGATACAAAAGGTCAAAGGTCAAGATTGTTTATTCATCATGTATTCACCCTCAAACCTGTATGCATTTTTTACCCACAAGACTATAACAATGAATATGTATTAAAGCTTCAAAAACGTTGCTAACACAACCATAAAAGTATTCTAAAAATGCCTGTAGGTGTCACAATCCACTCCTATTGTTAGAAATAAAAACCTTTTTTTTTAAATCTCTCTTTTGGTTCAGAAGAAAACAAAGAAAGCCATTGGGGTGTAAATATAAAGGTGAGTAAATAATACATTTTCAGTTTTGGGAAGTGGACATAATGGCACCATGATGAACAGGACACATTACACACACTTAAAATGTATGAGTGTAAGAAATCAGTTCCTCAAGCTCGCACAGGTGCAGTTCACAAATTTGTGTACATTATTTATAGTTAGTTTAGTTTTTTTTAGATTAGAGCTTTATTAATCCCCTTGGGGCAATTTGATTCAAACTGTCGTGGTGCTTCACATACACAACCAACATTTAACACTACAGTACAATACATATTAACATACAAAACAAAGGGGGGAAAAAAGAATAAGAATAATATCAGCTACAATTTGTTACATAAACGTATCGCTTCAGGCACAAAAGTGAATTTATAACGATTCGTCGAACATCTAATTGCCCTTAGTTGTCGTCCATGGGGCAGCGTCTCAAAAAGATAATGCAAAGGATGTGTCCCGTCTCCTATTATTCTATGAGCCATCCTCAGCACTTGCTGTTCATAATAAGGTGTAATACTTCGCAGGGGAACGCCCATTATTTTTGAACACATATTCACAACACCTTGCAAACGATTCTTATTCTTTGTAGACAATGCTGTGAACCAACAGATGAAAGAAAAAGACAAAATACTTTCAACAAATGAATTATAAAAAGACATGAGAACAACTCTTTGTACATTAAAGGAGTTAAGCTTCCTCATCACAAACAACCTTTGGTTAGACTTTTTAATAATTGCACAGTATACATACATTATGCACTTTTTTAAAGCTGTAATCTGTAAAGTTTATATATCTATAATAAAATTGCAGGTTACTTTACGTACTTTACATACTAAAGTCAATGATGTCAGACTAACATTTCCAGTGAAATCATACCCCAACAGCTCAACTTGAAATCATTATTCTCATTATTTTTCAACTTCATTATTATAATTCATTATCATTCATACTTCATTATTAAGCTTTCCTTTGCATGGATCTTTGTATATACTTTTGTTCATTTTTAACCATGAAATGTTACAGTCTGCAGCTTGAAAGCTTTTGACATAAACAAAACAATAACATTCAATTACATTTTTACACTACTAAACAATGAAATTGAAATATTTAAAAATTTGTCTCAATACTCTTTGGGGCCACTGTATAGATATAAAATAAATGGTTATATTATAACCAAACACAGCCCGGAAGTTTCATTGGCGGGTGATGTAATGTCAAAGAAGGTAATGTGGCAACAACTTCCTGCACACACTGACTCACTAAAAGCAGATAGCAACATGTCAAGAGGCTCCCACCTCTACATTGACAGTATCTGTAAATCTCAGTTGAAGTCCGGCTCTGAACGAGCTGAAAAGTGTTTTGCCAAACCATTTTTCAAACAGCACCTCCCCAAATCCATGACAACGCCGAAGACGCTGCCAATTCTGCACCCCGGCTGTGCGAGTACAAGCATGCACACTGACACATTCATTGGTGAAGCTTCACTGACTCAATGTAAGGTGAGAGAATGTCCAGGCAGAGAACTAGCAGTCCTTCATTTAATCAGACACATATGTGGTCTCAGGAAACAAATCCAACCAAGCAACCAAAATGCTGCTATAGGAACTTTTAAAGGCATTTAAAAATCTAGATCAAACAAAACACAACTAAAGGGAACCTTTTCTTATATTTAGGCAAATGTTTCAGAGCCTCACCTGCACATACTATTGATACTAAATGTTTCACCCAAAACAAGATCCGTTCTACTAAACTAAACAATGTTTTCTTTCCAAGAAGCATAGTTATATATATATAAGATAACCTATTAAGCGCAAACACCATAACCGATCATTTTGACAGAGCAACGTTTATCTATTCCAACAATCCATAACTCCGCTAACAAGTCCAAACCAACACAAAGGTATGAAAACAAGCTGAAGTGCCCTTACCTCGAAGAAGCTGCGTAGGAAGTATATAACACTCAACATTGTGAGTGCCCTGAGGAGGGGACAGCTTCAATCCTCTTTCACTCCCCCTCTAACTCTCTCTCTCTCTCTTTATTCATTAGCCCCAGAGAGAGTTTCCTCAGCCTGTTGCTGCCGCATGCTTACTTGTTGCTATTTAGGAGAGCTCTAAGACTCACAGCATAGAGAACGAGAGTGAGAGAGAGTGAGAGAGAGAGAGAGAGAGAGAGAGAGAGACTAAACCTGTCATGCTATGCCAATGGTTTTGGTTTCCTAACAATGATGGTTCCTCCGTTCAACTCTGCAAGAACAACCGTGTCAGTCGCTGAACTCTTTAACCATTAAACTCCCAAGCTACAAACGTATTAAATGATTGAATTATGCGGTGAGGCTTGTCTGAGGTAAATGGAGTATGTGACAGTAACAATAACAGCGTGCAGGCTGTGGCGGATTATAAAGGGTGTTGTTTGTTGGAATGGATGAGTCACTTTGTCTTTTTATGTCAGTTTTAATTTTGTTGAACCACACGTCTGAGAAACACCCAGTGTCTGTTTTAAGGCTTTAATCTTGTGCATCCCTCTCAAGCCCCGCCCAGCAACAATACCTGTAATGTTTTCAGTTATATTAAAAGACGTGACATACAGCACCAATCAAAACTTTGGAAACATTTACTTCTTTACACCTTTTAAACAATAGGAACTCATCAAAACTATGGAGTAGGACAGTAGTAATTATGGAAATTATGTTGTGAAAGCACCTCAAAAATCAAAACGGTTATATTTTAACATCTTCAAAAGTAGCCACCCTTTGACGAGAATTTGCACAATTGTACTCTTGTCATTATATAAGACAGCTCACACAGGGAAGCTTTTTAAAGACTGTTGAAGGAGTTCCCAGTTTATACAGGGTACTGACTGTTCTTCTGCAAGTCATCCATTTCAAAAAATATTATAATAAATCAAAAAAGTCTAATGAAAGAAATTGATATGTTGGCTTAAATTGTTTTGTCTGCAAAAGTCATTTCATACATGTAAGCATACAACTTGAGATTTTTAAAAGTGCTGTGTGTGATTGTTTTCGACTATCTATTTACGGAAATACAAAAAAATATACATAACTATGTGTTCAGAGGTGTATAAAGATCTTACATAATGAAGCGTTATTACGTTAGAATGAGCTATTTTTATCTACATACACCGCGGGTCCCCTTACATGGAATTCACCATGTGTTTCTATAGTAGCCCTAAACGGACAAACTGCTCTACAGAGCGCGATTTGTAAATACGCTATCTCTTTCGGCAAAGAAGTGAAAACGTGATGACATCTTAGTTCTGTGTCAGCCACCATAGTGCTTCGAAAGGAAAGGGGGAGTGAGCCGTTGGTTGCAATTCACAACCTCACTGCTAGATGTCACTATATTTCAAATACTGGACCTTTAAGATCATCAAAAACATTTCAGTCAAGCGTTTCCAAACTTTTGACGAATACTCTATATAGCATACTACTTGTATTTTGTATTGTGTTATCTTAAGTGTTTGGGATAGTGGTGATAAGGGATGGTGGAAAACATATTGTGGTAAGGTTCAGCCCCCAAAGCTAGTACTCCAAAGTGAACCGGGCAGTACAGGGTACAAAGTGTTTAGGTAGACAGAATAAAAAAAAAGAAATCAGAAGAAAATGCCCTCCTACTTGTAAGTCGCTTTGGATAAAAGTGTCTCCCAAATGAATAAATGTAAAAAAGAGCAGTTTTTTTCCTTAATTTATTCTGTGAGGAAAGGCTAATTTAAATGTGAAACAAATTTTTGGGTTGCCTGAACAAGGCACTTTGCATTTTGATAGTATGTCAATGTCACTTTTGCAAGTAAAACTTTGTTTTCCATGATAGCTTTAAAGAAAAACTGGAATAACTGGATGTAGAGGGACATGTTATGGGAACCAGGGTACCAAATTACTGCTAGCAAATATTTTACATCCAAGAGGGGCCTGTTGACTCAGGTCTATGAAAAGGTGTGTTGAAATGACAATAGCGTCATTGAGGAATAATATAACTTAAGTATCAAAATCCACATTTTACCCAGTATTAATCCGATTTTCAGTAAAGTATCTGAGTTCTTGACACAGGGTGCCCTCTGCTGTATGTTTACAAAAGTGCAATATGGGGCAAAGTCTGAAATCTTCATTAGCCTACATAGTCTGGAATAGGGAGGTGTGTATATAAATAAATAAATACTAATCAGAACTCTCGGAAGCAAAATAATAATAATAAGAAAGAAATACAGTAATATAAAATATATTTGATCAAATAATGCAAGTGACGGGTCTGGGTAAGATGCCAAAATATTCCTGAAACATTAGAACCTTCTCTGCAATGAATAGGGCTGAATATTCATTTAATATTCAATTATTTACATAAAAACGTGTTTCAACCACAATAATACATTTCAAAGGTTAATCAAATCTTTACATATTTAATTATTAGTCACATCTACTGTAGCCTTACAGAGTCATTTATTCTGTTCCATCCACCTTTTTGGTGCTTTCAAAGTCTGCAGTGACCGCAAATCACCGTCTGCCCAAAACAACAACAACCAATTCACCCCAACTCCTCTGTCTCGCAGCCCGTAGACTCTGTGGTTCCCCGGGTGACGACAGCCTCCCTCAGGGCTATTCAGTGTGTCAACCCTCACTGGGAGGTAGACGGTCAGAGCATTTGGCGAAGGACCAGTAACTCCAGTTACCGGTCGCCCCTCTCTCTCTCTCTCTTCCTCTCTAATTTAGTTTGACACAGTTTAGGCAGAGGCCTTTGCTGAATGAGGCCATTGTGAAGAAAGCGACTGAATGACAGTTGCGAACGAGAACATCCACTCTTTCGATTTCTCGCACTTCAACAGATGAAGATTTCCACAGCGTGAGCGAGACGGCGTGACTCTGTCACCATGCTTTGTGTGGCCTGTGGGGAGGCTTATGATATTCTGATAATGAATATGAACTCTGTCAGAAGGCTTTCACTGACACAAAAAGGGTGGGAAGGCATTATGCCGGGAACTGACACAAAACGCATTATAATTACAAAAGCGGTCGAAGAGCACTCAGCTACCCAGCAGATCACTCACAGCGGCCTCCCACCACGGTTTTGACAACTCAGCATGGCTATAGATACAAAGGCACTCACGAAAACACACCCCGCATTGAAATGTACACAAAACCCATGTGCATGGTTTTCAAACGGAAGCTATATGTGAAAGGTCAACGTTTAAATAAACAATATAGGAGTGGTGTTTAGCTTCTTGAGGCAATTAGCATGCTAAAATGAAATTGACATCAGGGACGTTTTTCTGGAGGGGAAAAGGAAGCCGCGGCTCGCCAAAGAATTTGAATGAAGAAATAAAACAAATAACAGACTAGAATAAAATACAGTATGGTTCTTTAAAAAAAAAACAGTTCGACAGCGACACCAGGAGAACTGTAAAATACAGGCATAGTGTATCAACTTTGACTGATTAGCGTGTCAATGCAACAACGCTAAGCTATCACATTAGCAAGCGTTCCACAAATCTTATTAAATGGGTCAAACTAGCGGAATTGAATGTACAAATTGCTAAGTAAACAACACATTATGGCACAGATTCATATAATCACAAGTCAAAAAGTCTTTAAGTAGTTTACCTTCAGAAGTGTATGCTTTAGAACAAAGAGGTTTATTGTAAACTTCATGAACTATGTCATAGCAGTCATATGAGAAGAAAACATGCCATTTGCTAGAGCACCCTGAGGATACGAGGTCACACAATCCTGACACAACAGACCCTCCAGACCCTTGTGTGGGCAAACGGATTGACAAAATGTTTGCTAGGATAGTATTCTTAAATAAGCGTGCCTGTATTTTTGTCTATACTTTCATTTTGCTCTTTCAAAAGCAAAACAATTTGTTTCGTAGCTTTTGTCTCAAAAGGATTCAGACATTTCTTAACAATTGAATTCAGTGTGAAATTCTGTCAACATTTATTCACCCTCGAGTTGTTCCAAATCTGTATAAATATCTTTGTTCTAATGAACACAGAAAAATATATTAGGAAGAATGCTTAACCAAACAGCTCTTGGCCACCATAGTAGGAAAAATGGCAGTCAAAAGTTCCCCAGAATTGTTTGCTTTCCTATATTCTTTAGTTCTTTCAAAAAAGAACTGTTTGGTTACACGCATTCTTCCAAATATCCTCCTCTGTGTTCATTAGAACAAATTATAGAACATTATAGATTTGGAACAACTTGAGGGAGTAAATGAAGACAGAATTTTCATTTTGGGGTGAACTGTTCCTTCAAATCAACCTTTCTATCAACTCCTAACAACCCCATCAGCATATAAAGCAGAAAACCACATTAATTCCTTTAGAGTTCAGTGAATCTACTCAAATCCTTTTTTGATCAAAAGATTCATTAAGTCAATACCATTGGCCTTCTACTGTAATATAGATTCGGTCTTAATGGACTGGAAAAGCAAATGGTTAGCTTTGCAGTCTCAAGCTACTGTATTATGCGTTAAAGGGATACTTCACCCAAAAATAAAAATTCTGTCATCATTTACTCACCCTCAGATTGTTCCAGATCTGTATAAATTTCTTTGTTCTGCTGAACACACAGCAAGATATTTGGAAGAATGTCAGATCTCATGCCCCATTGACTCCCATAGGATTTATTTTCCCTACTATGACAGTAAATGGGGAACGAGATCTGACATTCTCTAAAAATCTTCCTGTCTGTTCAGCCAAACAAAGATATGTATACAGGTTTGGAACAATCTGAGGGTGAGTAAACTTTGGGTGAACTATCCCTTTAAGGCACTGCTACTGTCCAGCACTATATTAAGCTTGACCGTAAGGATGACAAAGCATTACTGGCAAACTGAATGATTATAAGAATACACTGACATAAATAACCCAGAAAAGCTTGGACCTGACAGGGTGATCAGATCCCCAATATAAAGTGGAGGAGTCTTGAATTACACTGAAGGGGTTTATCCTGCTATAATGACTGGTAAAACGCCTTACATACACTCACCTAAAGGATTATTAGGAACACCTGTTCAATTTCTCATTAATGCAATTATCTAATCAACCAATCACATGGCAGTTGCTTCAATGCATTTAGGGGTGTGGTCCTGGTCAAGACAATCTCCTGAACTCCAAACTGAATGTCAGAATGGGAAAGAAAGGTGATTTAAGCAATTTTGAGCGTGGCATGGTTGTTGGTGCCAGACGGGCCGGTCTGAGTATTTCACAATCTGCTCAGTTACTGGGATTTTCACGCACAACCATTTCTAGGGTTTACAAAGAATGGTGTGAAAAGGGAAAAACATCCAGTATGCGGCAGTCCTGTGGGCGAAAATGCCTTGTTGATGCTAGAGGTCAGAGGAGAATGGGCCGACTGATTCAAGCTGATAGAAGAGCAACTTTGACTGAAATAACCACTCGTTACAACCGAGGTATGCAGCAAAGCATTTGTGAAGCCACAACACGCACAACCTTGAGGCAGATGGGCTACAACAGCAGAAGACCCCACCGGGTACCACTCATCTCCACTACAAATAGGAAAAAGAGGCTACAATTTGCACGAGCTCACCAAAATTGGACAGTTGAAGACTGGAAAAATGTTGCCTGGTCTGATGAGTCTCGATTTCTGTTGAGACATTCAAATGGTAGAGTCAGAATTTGGCGTAAACAGAATGAGAACATGGATCCATCATGCCTTGTTACCACTGTGCAGGCTGGTGGTGGTGGTGTAATGGTGTGGGGGATGTTTTCTTGGCACACTTTAGGCCCCTTAGTGCCAATTGGGCATCGTTTAAATGCCACGGCCTACCTGAGCATTGTTTCTGACCATGTCCATCCCTTTATGACCACCATGTACCCATCCTCTAATGGCTACTTCCAGCAGGATAATGCACCATGTCACAAAGCTCGAATCATTTCAAATTGGTTTCTTGAACATGACAATGAGTTCACTGTACTAGAATGGCCCCCACAGTCACCAGATCTCAACCCGATAGAACATCTTTGGGATGTGGTGGAACGGGAGCTTCGTGCCCTGGATGTGCATCCCACAAATCTCCATCAACTGCAAGATGCTATCCTATCAATATGGGCCAACATTTCTAAAGAATGCTTTCAGCACCTTGTTGAATCAATGCCACGTAGAATTAAGGCAGTTCTGAAGGCGAAAGGGGGTCAAACACCGTATTAGTATGGTGTTCCTAATAATCCTTTAGGTGAGTGTATATTATGTATCGATTTACACATAAAATTCCATCTTTTGAAAAACGTCTCAGAGAACCCATGGAAATGTGTATATTATCTAGCTCATTGCTTAAGCAAATAAGTCTGTTTTATTTGTAACATGTATTTAAGAAACTACTAATATTCCTTTTAATTATTTTATTATGTGACAAGGAGGAGACTGTGAAGTCTCTGAAAATATTTATTTAAAATAAATATTTAAAAGGTGCTTGTCAACTTTGACAACACAGTATTTATTCATTTTAAAAGTAGGCTTGTTTTTTCCATTTCCTGAAAAACTGTGAATTTTGAAATCCAAGGTTTCAGAAGGACAGCGACGATACAGTATACATATTTATTTAACAGGACTATAAAAGTAATCTTGCAGACAACTTTTTACAGTTAGTCCTCCTGCTAATATACAGTATACATCTTATTTAATAGCGCTATGAATAAAAGGGTCCCTTCCCTGTGTTTACTATAAAGCTCCTTTCATATATACAATATAGTAAAAGCGCGATAGAAATGAATTTGAATTGAACTGATGAAACTGGCAGAACTGTGCAGGAAATTGGTTGCCGATAGGACTACAGTCAATGTACAATCGGAATCAAGTATTCCAGACAGTCAAGACACATGCAGGATGACCTCAGAGTTTATTAAGCCAAGGGAGCTGTCTAAGGTGGAGAAAGCACTTGCTGACAGATATTCAGCTCTGGATTTCCACGTTTCTGAGGTGAGGGACGTCAGCGCCCAGACTATAACCCATGACAGCAGAACCTCCCAGGACATGGAGCGTGAGAAAGGAGCAGGAACAATGCAACATGCTGCCTATGGCAGCTTAAGCACACACAATTAAGTTGTTGGTGCATATTACACAGTGCTGTCCGGGCAACAGTGACTTGGTGAGACTTTAGGGGTCAAATCAAAGGCCTCCTATGGAGTGCTCTTCTGAGAAGAACTTCAGCTCTTCCCACCTTTGAGGACAAACGGAGAGCTTCTAATTTTTTTGCTTATTACTACTAACTGTTTGAAGAAGAAAAGACAACTGGTCTTCAGGGTCTTTACAGCTTGAGAAATTCTTGCATTTTTGCAACAGCAAGGAAAAAGACACAGTCGAATCTTTGCAGAGGTGTTATGCAATGGGGATCATGCCATTTTGGTTAAATGGCAGTGGCGTAGCAGACGGGCACGCACTGCGCCGCCAAAAATATTATTTATGATGTAAAGAAATGGGACATTTTTAGGGTTGGGTACCGAAACCCCCTGTGCATATAATCGTGTCTCTTCACGTCTTCTGTTCTGTGAGAGTGGTAAAGAGAAGCAGCACGTTCCGCACGCACCCGCACATGACTCGCAAATGAATGTGTACACCGTTTCAAAACTTGTGTCACTTACTGAATGTTAGGGCATTTAAATATGTATGAGTATTTTGTCTGTAAATGAACGTAGTTCGTTACTTAGACTGAACTTTGTGCTGCATGATACAAAAAATATATAATAAAGTAATATAATCTAAATCACAGCATATAGCAAGCACGGAACTTGTCATTTTCTGCACTGAATGCAAGCGTGCGTGACGAGAGGACGGAGAAAGAGTGCGCAGGAAAAAAGGTGAAAGGGACTTTTTGTCTGTTTAAATGGTAAGATGCTTTATTGAATTCCTCTTTTACATGCGGTAAATAAAGTAACTTTATTGGTAGTTCATTGGTAATGAATGTGCTGTATTCCCGTTTGTTTATTCCCGTATTATTGAGTAGTTTTAAAAATAGTTTTGAGGCGAGATCTGGTCTAGTATGGCACAGCATTGTTACGTGATGTTTAAGGGAAATGTCCATTAATTTGACTATTTGTGGCTTGTGTTTTGAAACTTATGTTCCCCTGCATTTCAAACATTTTGCCTAAACACATTTATTTTGCACATTGTGACTTGATTCTGGCTTATTTCGTTTCATTTCTTATTTTTATTTATTATAAAGGTAAATTCTGTTCTAAACAAATTCTGTAAATTAATGTGTGATTGTTTTTTGGTGCATCAATGTTGCGCTGCACTTTGCGCTGTACCCTTAACCACCTGGTGTCATCCCCACATGCACGCGCGAGCGCACACATACACACACGTGTGATTCGACTATCAGTCGACTATAGGCAAGATGTGACAATTCTGATTCGACTATGTAAATCCTTAGTCGGGGACACCCCTAAAGCATATGTTAAATTACAACCCAAAAGTTGGGTTTGTCCCTTTTTGACCCAATGCTGGGTTGACAATAACCCAGCATTTGTAGAGTGTAAAACGGATTGTTTGGACCCAAAATTATGGGTCGTTTTGACCAATGTTTGAGAAGAATATGGACATTTTCATATTTTACCCAATGATATTTTGAGAGTGTAGAAAAGATTCATAATTGAAAATCAAGCCATTGTCAAAGCAAACATTTCCACCCCTAAAATAGATCAGCTCATAGTTTGTTCATACCATATGACACACTGCTCTGCCAAAATATGGCTATCCATCACATCAACACTTATCACAAGAACAGTGGAACACAAGTGTTCAGCACACTGTTGAAAGGACACGATCACAATGATGGAGCAACCAGCAGGTGCAGGAAGAAGAATCTATCCTCATTGGAAGGCCATTAGATCCTGTTGAACTCCCATATTGTTCACGTCTGGGCAGAGCGCATACTGTACATGAGGCCTGTCCTTAACCCCTTAGCCGTGCCATTCTGTTAGTCCTCTCTTATCTAAAAATACAACTCATCAACTTCACTGGTCAGGGTTTTGACACAGGACATGCTTCAGAAATAAAACCAACTAAATGTTCAAATACTATCCAATACCTGACAACACTAAAATGATCCAACACACACACACTGAGTTCAGCCAAAACCAAGTGATCCCAAATAGAACAAAGGAGGCGAGAGTGAAACCAGATCCTTTATCAACGTGTTCCCATGCAGAGGAGAAGCTCTGACTCAAGATCAGTTTGCATTGCTGGCATTATCCCACCACTCCGTTTAAATAAATCTGCTTTGCTCTGAAAGAAACAAAGAGGAGGAGGAAAACCGAGTCTCTGTTTCACAAGCCAACAACACCTGCGCTAACAGTTCTGAATAACAAGTGCAATTCTTTTAGAAAATTACGTTCTCAGCGAGCTGCATAAGAAATCTGTTTGGTAGAGACGTGTTCTTACATGCTTTTGGTTTTATTGTCAGTATATGTGGTAGGCTCTACATGATGTGACTGCGTCACAGGAAGGCAAAGCTGATGAAAGTCGGGCATGGCTTGTTAAAAACTTGGCGTGTTATTGGCTTTGCCATTGTTGTGTTGGCAGGAGTCTTACAAACTGCTCTGGAAACACAATGTGTGTTATTCTTGTGCTATAAGTGATTATGACAGACATGCTGTTATAGGACACAGGATGGCCTCTAGGCTTTGTAGAAACTTGCATGTAAGTTACAGCAAGACCAAAGCCCAACAGGAAAAAGTTATGCAAATGATCATTACATCAACTTTCAAAAACAAGTAAAGTTGTAGCAAGAGAGGTAGTGTGTGTGATGGGGGAAAGGTAACTTGTCATGGGCAGGTCCAAATAGAATCTGATGAATTTCTTAAAAATAGAAATTTGGTTAATGGAATTTAACAAAGCATTGTGTTTAGCTAAATAACGGGGCACATTCTGCAAAAATCTACAGTACTCATGAGTTCAGTATGTGGGTGCATCTGTGGGGGCTTGGTGATGGGAGCTTAGATCACACACGCAATCTATACTAGTACACAAACATGCTGTCTATGTGTGTGTGTGTGTAGACAGAACACTTTTACACACATATAGAGCAGTTCGCAAAATGTAAAAACTGGTCCAGAAGCACTTCCCGTTTCATTTTATATAAATTTTTGTTAAATCTTACATAAATAATTCAGTCTTTAAGATATTTGTTATAGTTTTTGATTCGGATATAAATGTACTGTTGGTTGTATTCTGTTCAAATGTTTGAATGAAATGTTTGAGGGTTACTCACCCTCTTGTCATTTCAAACCTATATGTCTTTCTTTCTTCTGCAGAACACAACAGAAGATATTCTGAAGAATGTTGTCAACCAAACAATGGCGGTACCCATTCACTTCTATTGTATACAAAACCAATGCATGTCAATGGGAACCACCGTCATTCGGTTATATTTTCTTTTGTTCTGCAGAAGAAAGAAGGTCATACAGGTTTAAAATGACAAGAGGGTAAGTAAATGATGACAAAATTTGAACTATCTAAAAAAAACATTGCACACTGTTAGAAATTGTGTTCTGGCACACTGTGGAATGGTGCAAGAAATACAGCTAAAATTTTACGTCCTAAAAATATCTTTGAGGTATTTACATGCACATGATACATGTGCATGCATGATATGAGCAATAAACTGAAATATGATTTTTCAAAACAATCAAAGTAGCTTCCAGCAATGTCTGTCAATCCTCTCGTTTACTTGGCTGCAACTTCTTCTAGAATTTGGACACACTTTGTGGTTTGAGTCTGTGGACCTGCTGGGGTCAATAAAGTCTGCACATTAGCACTAACTCTGTGTTCAGAGAAAGGAAAAATATAAGTACGATCTCAAATGACAGACAACATTTATAAAATGCTTTGCCATAGTATAACAGGACTGCCAATGAAATCATAGGGTCAAGGGACCCTGAAAAGACTGTATAACTCCAGACAGGAAGTGGATATACTTCAAAACACTGGAGGAAAGCCCAGGAAATTATTTAAATTCTTGACATTAAACCACATTCTGCACAGACTAGAACCACTATTTACTTCCCAAGTTTATAAGGCTGTAGCAGACCTTGCTTGAAGATGGACAAATAAAAACTAAAGTGTAGTTATATACAGTACTGACAAAACGACTAATGAGTGAGCTTTGCCTAGGATAAGAGCAATGCAGCTGTCCTCGTTTCCCATCCATAACACCAACACCAGGGTTAAAGCTGAAAGAAGGATTGGCTGCTGTCCCGGGCTTGTGGTAAACATGCAGATCTGAAAGGAGGGGCAAGCTTGAGTCAGCCAATCATTCCTTTCGTCTTTCTGTACCCACAACTGAGCTACTAGCCCTTGGCAGAAAAGTTCTGGCTATTCTATGTCGAACAAACGAACCAGTATGGACCAGAGAAGCTAAAATACTTTAGCCTCGGATGCTGGAAGGGAAAGCATCCACCCTGCAATTTTGAGACAGGGAGAATATTTGGGCAGGATAGTGGATACCATGGACACTATTTAGAGTTCAGTACAGTTTTCAAAGAAGTTGTTTTCCCTTTATCCCTGGGGAAAAAAACAGTTGACAGCTAGGGGATAGAGGCTTTTGTAGCAAACTGATGCAGAACCTGATGGGCTGTTACTGTAAATCACGCTAGACGCTTGATTGTACTAAAGGACTGGGAACTAAGTTTTAGTCCCACTAAAAGCTGGCAGGCAGTACAGGGTGAAACCGGAACGTTCCACAGTTCTGCTCCTCTGGGAGAAATGAAAGAAATTCACAGGCCTCACACGACACCACGCCTTTTAGTTATTATGAGGTCTAAATGGCACATTTGTAATCAGCTATGTGCATAAAGAGGAAAAAATGATATTAATCATAATAATAACAACAGCTGTTTAAAGACAGGCACCAGCAGCTGCAGAATGCCACTGTCCCTGACACAGCAATATTTCCATTAGCATTAGCATGAACACATTTTTTCCAGTGCAATGAACAATCCAGAGTTCATTTTAGATCAGATCAGATCTAGTTACGTCCCAGAGGAGAAGAGAGAACAAAAACACTGAGAGTAGATTTCAATGTATGTTCTGTATGAGGACAATTTATTAATAATAAAAGCGCTTTAGTTGTCTCACTGTCAGACCATGTCTTTTATTTGCATTGATGCTCAATCGGTGTTGGTTTGCTGTGAATGGATGGTGAGCTTTGCTATAATGTGTGAGTGCCCTTTAACTCAGTAGGTGTTTAATAGCCTCTGTGGGACGCATCCGATTGGCCTAAAACTGAGACGCTTCATCAGGACATCCCAGCAGGACATGAACAAATAAAGAATCACCTATTTACTGCCTCATTCCCGCTAACCAAACGGGATGTTTTAGAAATGAATGAAAAGAAAGAGTTATGAGGACAGACAAAAGATTAATATTTCACAAAATCTCGACCATATAAAAATCAGTCAAAATAGGGCACCGTGTATTATATTAATATAAGGACTTTATAAGGAATTTCTTTATTTTGAAGATCGCACTTCATTGCATTGTGTTGTATTGTGTTTTATAGACCGTTTCATCAAATGCGCGTGTGCCTGATCCCCAGTTAACCTCCAGTTTGTGTTTGGCTAGAGTCTAATAACATAACTATATATATTTTATTTTATTTGTGTTAATATTAATTTGTATTATTATTTTACTGTACAATAATTGTATTAAATAAACCATTTTTTGAATGGGTCCACATTTAAACAAACCGTATGGTACATTGACATCTAGCGGTTGAGTGCGGTATTGGAGTCTAAATTCAAAATATTGGAGAGATGAGTTTAGCCAAGTAATGGTTCTTCTTGGTTTCTTTTGATTGTTATCAGAAATAATCTTCGGCACCCCCATATCTTCCCTCGCTAATACAGATTTATGTACCCGCCAGATCCCTACGCTCTGCAAACGAATGACGTCTTGTAGTTCCATCCCAAAAAGGGGGAAAAAATCACTCTCACATACCTTCTCTGGATCTGTTCCACATTTGTGGAATGATCTGCCCGCTGCTACAAGATCAGCAGATTCTGTAGCCATCTTTAAAGGGGTGCTGCAACCGTGTGTCATGCATTCTGACGTCTTTACAATGTTAAACGTGCTGTCGTCTCATGCTTAACATGGTCAACTTGTCAAAAAACGAGTCGGGCTTATTATGTAGTATTTCTGTGCTCGATACACTCCCCCAGCGATCGTACTGGTTTCGGAAAGTTTTTTTTCGAACACGTAAAACTGTTTCGTAACAATTTTTCTTAGTCCCTTATTGGACAATTCTCCCGGAAAAGCACGCGGCAGCAAGGAGAGCAGGAGAAGGAGCATGAGCAGACGTCACTTTCACTTGTGTGCAGGAGAGAGCGAGAGCATACGTTCGCGAAGTTCAGGTGTTTGTTTGTTCACTGCATTTGGGTGATGAATGTTATATAAACGGTGGATATAACGCTGGATTTGGAGATTGTTTGAAACTGATATATGGAGCTGTCCCAGCACTAAAATATTCCGGACATGAACCGCACGCGGTGAGTGAAACTGATGTCTGTGTTTTGTTGGCAATGGGTGCACACATGCTTTAGTTCAGCCTACCCCCCCCCCCCCGCACGCGCCGTATGCTTTTGGAAATAATCGTACAGCTGTATCTATCTTTTATAAATGTGTATATCAAACTAAATACTCTTCGAAGATACGAAGTATGCAATACTACTCTATAGGTACTCAAGATTAATATGAGATTGGCAGAAACCGTGTGTGTTAGGGCCACTTTAAGAATCGTCTGAAAACACGTCTCTTCCGTCAGCACCTGACCGATTAGTTCTGACTTCAATCTCTTTTCTACTCTTTCTATCCTTAAAAAAAAGTAGCTTTGAATACTGTGGTAGGCTATACGAGACCAGTTTTACTGAGCTTATGCTTTTTGTTGTCCTTACGTTGTGCCAATTGCTTCCATTGTTAACCTCACTTGTAACTTGTAAGTCGCTTTGGATAAAAGCGTCTGCTAAATGACTAAATGTAAATCTACAGGCACTCTATTGTTTGTGAATGTGTACCGGAAGTTAATTTGGGGTCACAAAAAAGTGCACATGCGCAGTAACGTTTGTTTATGTAGTTAAGATGAAAAACGTCTATACTGTATATACAGGTGTGGAAATTTGGGAGAACGCAGGGGGATGGAGTCCAGGGAGTGAATTTCAAGGAAGGACAGAGCTCCACTGTAAAATGTAGAGTTTGTAATGTTTTTTTACTTTTTTATTTTAACATAAATCTCAGAAACCTGATTCAACCCGGTCAAATAAAAAACAACTACACAAAACAATAAAATCACCTTTTTTAAGATACTGAAACCGCTTTGTAGAACCCTTACATTTTATCGTCTTTAAGGGACTGTTCACCCAAAAATAAAAATTCTGTCATCCTTTACTCACCTTCGAGTACCCAAAATCTGTATAATTTTCTTTGTTCTGATGAACACAGAGAAAGATATTTGGAAGAATGCTTGTAACCCAACAGTTCTTGGACCCCATTGACTACCATAGTAGGACTGTTTGCTTTCCTACATTCTTTAAAATATCTTCTTTTGTGTTCAACAGAACAAAGAAATTTACAAAGCAGTTTTTCCTACTCTGGTTGTCAATGGTGGCCAAAAACTTTCTCTGTGTTGATTAAAACAAAGAAATTTATACAGATTTGGAACGACCTGAAGGTGAGTAAATGAAGACAGTATTTTCATTTTGGGTGAACTATTTCTTTAAAAACAGCCTTCATTATCTTCAAAACATCACAGAAAGTCATAATAGCACATGCACATGACTCTTCATGTTAAAGTGTACACAACTGACATATAGAAAGGGAGTTCACAGGGTCAGTACTCCGTTCCTGAGATTTCTACAGGTTTGACATCCAAACACTATAGTTTTACTGAGTAATAATCTCTCCAATTTTCCCTCCAAATTTCTTGACTCCACAAAACTGGACAACACCAGTCCAATAACAAGTCTAGCTATAATGTATTACACCACAGACGCTGAAGAAAACAGCGAAATCACTGCCAAGACATCAGTGTGACATTACCATGTGGTGCAAAATATCATGGCTGAACAAAGCACAACATGCTTGACTCCTTACACAGGTGTCTGTACACAGGAACAAAAGTAGACAATGAGCATTTCAGAAGTAAACAAACCAGACTGCAAAATAATGTGTTATGGTCACCTCGTGCCCTTGAAGAGAACAGCAAAACACTGCAAAAGTGATATAAATGTACAGTAGTAGTTAATCAGCCATACCTGTGCCATGTCTCTGTGGTCACAGTCTCTGTTTGGCATCCCAACAGCCACTTTTCTCATAAAGCTGATCTGAGTTCAGCCAAAAGGGATCCCGGATTCCATTCATCGCCTTGACTGCTGCTTGAGCGCTGAGACTTACAGTGCACTCTACAGCCTGTGGCTCACACAGTGACACGAAAACAAAGGAGAAAGAAGCCCATCCCAACACAGAGGGTGAAAAAAACGGAATAAGAGAAAGGGCCAGTCAGAACAGCCTGATGGCTTTAAGAAATTGTGGTGTTCTGAATAAAGAGAGAGAGCGAGAACCAATCAGAGGGGAGAGGGCTCTCCCTCCTTATTGCCTGGAGGACGCTAATAATTTCTCAGTGCGGTCTGACAGGTAAAGTCAGTCTTTTTATTTTCAGTATACAGTGAGTTTGTATGGCAGCGTATCCTCGAGAGATACAGGCAAACAAACGCTTCGTTCCGAAGAGCTGAAGCATGCAGGCCAGGTGAACAATGGAGGAAGGAATAAAAAAGCTCTTCTTTCAATTGAAGGGGCCGGGTTCCATTTTACTCAATTATTATGAGAGGAAAGAATCAGACATTTCCACTAAAATTAAATGATAAGGATACTACAAAGTTATCAATTTTATGCGATCAACGATAACGGCAGAAGTCTGCTAGCAAACTGTAAATTCTACCTGTGCAGGTTTTAGTGCTTTGAGGCGAAAGGAAATGTAGAAATTGCTTGCCAGTACAATTCTGGCACACCTTGCGCAGCCCTTCGCCCACGGCAGCCGCCGCCAAAGAAGAAGAGTGTGCGTGAGAAGTTGTTTTATCCAATAGATGGGGGAATGAAAAGAAAAACAAGCACTTCCAGACTTCTTTGTTTAGGGCATAACGAATACCCCTGAATAAACGTGTCTCTCCCTCTCTTTCTCACCTAGCATGAAGCATGAATGTTTGAGCTAAATACTAACATTACGCTCATAATGAATGCAGCCACCAAATGAAAGGCTATTGTTCAACGTAGACATGTGACTTTTATTACCACGGGTGATCGAAATCAGTTCTTCGTGTTGGGCGGGATGAGGGGGTGCGAGCACAGAGGGAAGTTGTCAATCAGAAGCTGAAAGAGATCACAATGCCAGCAGGGTGGCACATGATAATGAGAAACTTGACGATGCCTGACTGATTAACAGAGCACGTAAAACGCAACACCGCGCTAAACTTCAAACGTACAGACAAAACACGCTGTCATTCCAGCTAATCTGCAGAAAAAAAGAAGAAACAACACGAGGACTTTTTTCAACATGATATGTTTCCCAGACATTTGAAATGAGTACTGTTTAACCCCTCGACCATTGTTTAAAGCAGCACAAAGAGAGTAATTACGGAGCTTGCTTACAGCAAAAACCCCAAAAACCTAACCAGGATGAAGTTTACCCTGGCAACCTGTAACTATCATCCGCAAACCACGGGAAAGCTCAGCACAGCAGTCTAAACCCGGCTTTGGGCCTTCATCGCTGGGTCAGGAAATAGTGACAGGTTATTCCTAGTCTACAAACAGGGCAGGATTTTAAAAGATAAGGGACTACCATTCCAGCTAATGTGGGTTTATGATGTAGTAGTACTTGAATGTTTGTGGTGTATTTGGCATTACAACTCACGCTTTAGACTTGCACTGTAAGGCACAGCCCTTCAAAGCATACTTCACAAGAGCATGTGACCAAAAATCTGAGAATATGTCTTGAGGCCTCTATGAATACACGGGTTTGCCATGTGAGGCGTGTAAATTCTTGGTAATACACAGACTATATATAAACACAGTTCTGTAGCTCATACACGGCAAACTGAACCACTAATAGACACCCAAGCATATTCAAAGGTTTAAAGTACACATATATAAATTCCATTTTGATCAACCTGATTTGTGAGAGACACCCTTAATACTCACAGGCGTAACGCCCAGCGGAACATTTTAGTGACATGGCTGCCTTTATGATTGTATAAAAAGTACAGGCTGAGACGTGAAAAAGAAGATTAGAGCTAAGCAATGAAAATGGATGAAGTTCTATCAGTATTCCATCTTGTATATTGTCTGCTTTTTATGTTTACTGCATAGTTACATTGCTTATAGAATGAGATTTATATCAAATAGAATCATGTTTTATAAAATGACATTATAGTAGCAAAATTATTATAATATTTATATAACGTGATTACTCATTACATTAAATGATGATTATATAATATTATTAAAAACTTAATTTGTTTTGTACATCAAAAATATGTGTTAACAGGTGTTTGCATGTCCCACTATTAAAGTACCAAAAAGAGAAACCTACAGAAAAACAATTCAAATTGAAAACTAATAAGACCTGTGAGCGAAGAAAAAGGGAGTCCAGGATCTGTCTGCAAGCTACAAGAGATACGAAGTTCAGTAGTTTAGTAGAGAACAGAGTAAATCTCCACCAATGTACCATATCAAGAGCTCTGCATAACACTAGCCTATTGAGGAAATAGCACAATAGTAGCCATCACTCAAATGTTCAACAGAGTATGGCACTCAAAGAACCATAAAATATAATAGTGAACCCATTACAAAGTGGGGAAAGATTTTATGCTCAAATTACACCCCTTTTTAACCAAAATTCTAAATGATAGGCATAACAAAACATAAAGGGGTGAACTGTAAGAGAGTCCGCTTCAGTCACTTGAGAGGAAGTTGGTTCCCTTTGACAATTTTCTGATAAAACAGAGGCAGATTAATGACATTGTGGCTATAGAAAAGAAAAATAAATGCTTGGCAATGGGTCAATCAAAGCCCTCAACTAACCAGCCTAATAAAGGATTTTTGGCACTATTTTACTCAGTTAACCTGCAAAACCTAATCAAATACAGTATATGCTTCAACACAACTAAAGTTGCAGAAGAAAAGGTGGATTTAGAAATTATTAAAATGATTATTTACTGTTAATGTTGAATTTTAGTGCTTTTAATTCAATTCAATTTTATTTATATAGCGCTTTTCACAATGCATTGTTCCAAAGCCGCTTTACAGGAAAAAATAAGATAAACATACTGCAAAGGATTACTTTTTCATTTTGGATAGCACTGTAAAGCAGGCAACCTCATCTCACAGGAATTTGTTACTTTATGAGGTGGCTAAAACTGAAAAAAACTTGCGCAAATTACACAAAAACTTAAATAAACCCTACTAGTTGTTTTTTCAGTGAATATGTATGAATTCGATAATTCGTACGATGTGAATCGTACAAAAACTTATCATTATTAAACGTCACTGGTGCGAAAACGTCTAACGTCAGTGGTGTGAAAGCAAATGAAACTAAAACGTACGAGTAAGATCAACAAGACACATTTAGTGTAAAGTTGTGAAAGGTGACGTGTATAATATTAAGCAGGATGAATTGACAGAAATGCAATATACAGTAATATACCGAACTATGTCTTCAGAGGTGTACAAAGACCTTACATAATGAAGCGTTATGTTTATATTATCTTAGAATGAGCTATTTCTATGCACCGCGGGTCCCCTTGCATGAAATTCACCATGTTGTTTCTACAGTAGCTCTAAACAGACAAACTGCTCTACAGAGTGCGTTTTGTAAATGTTATCTCCTTCGGTAAAGAAGTGAAAATGTGACGACATTTTGGTCCTGTGTCAGCCACCGTAGAGCTTCGAAAGGGAGGGGAGAGCGCAATTCACAACCTCGCAGCTAGATGCCGCTAAAATCTCCACATTGCTCCTTTAAATTTGCTGTATCAACCTCTTATTGTACATTTACTACTGAATGAAGATTATTATGCAACTAAGTTAGTTAACATTTTAATAAAACAGTTAGTTATTAACAAGAGTAAGTCTATAATCAGGAATAATTATTCCATTTATAAATTCCACCAATACTGTAAAAACATCATAATTCCCTGGCCTGTTCATACCTGATCCGGGCATCACAACTCACTGGAAATCTTCAATCTGTTGTGTCACGGGAGTGCATCAGCCATCTGCACACTCTGAGCTACAGAGGATGGCTCAGATCACAGTGCATTGCACAACTCCTTAGCAACATTAAACAAGTTAAGGCACAACCGTAAAAAGGGAGGAAGGCAGATAAGCTGCTGGCAACTGACATCAGCAGAAGTACAGTATGTGCTCATGGAGTGTGGCTGTTTGCACCTCAATGATAATTACATCAAACTGTTTAAAACATGCTTTGAGGGTTGAATTCAAATGAATGACTGCTGACGTCAAATGAGAAAAAATGACAGACATAACAGTATCATGGATATCCTCACTGTCCAATAAAAGCATCTGATAACAACTCTCTGATGAAACCGGCACCACTTTGGCTAAAAACCAGCTTGGAAATGAACAATCTTACAAAATGAATCAAAAACAGTATAAATATTCACCTTTAAAGCAATTTCATTCTACAATCTGTTATTGGACTGTTCATATTTAAAGTGGAATATGTCAGCGAACGTTGACATATTCAGTTTTCTTTCCATGGGTTTTTTATGTTACCAATTCTAACAGAAACAATGTTTTCAGAGCTCACTGGTAGCCTATCGATTTCTAGAGAATTTTGTGTTAAAAACAAATCTAAAATTTTAAAAGACATGTTTTTTTTTCAGACAGCGATGTCTTATTACATGATAGAGTTCGGACATCAATTTAGCAGTGTTTATTAAATTAGGTACAATGAACCACCGTTTTCCTATAGAAACAATTGTAGATGTTTTTCTATTGAATGGAGGCTTGAGCTTTTAATGCAAAAGTTGTTCATATAATCAGGTTTTGACTGAAAGAAAAGATTAAACTTACTTGCGGTATAACTGGGGATGGTCTTGATCTCTAGAGACAAAAAACATATACAAGACTGTTTTAAGGCGTGTCCTGAATTAACATACCAACATTTAAAAATCAAGACAGGCATTAACCTCATGTCAAACTGTTGATGTTAATGTAAACCTATAGCAAGGCGTAATCTATAGAATGAACAAGACAATATGTTGCTGTGTATAATTAGGGTTTGGTAAAACATGATTTTCTTGCACTTACAGTATAGCCCACACCTATTAAGACGTCTTAAGAAGTTTTAAAATGAAATCCACATTAAAGCTATTGCACTTAGAGGTAATGTTGCCAAGTAAAGATTAAAGAGAAAAAAGCGCTAGTTAAAAGCTACTGTTTCTAGTGCAATATCTGTTCAGTCATAAACGCCTTAACAAATGCATGGCTTTTGTTTGATCTACCCGCCATCCATATGTTTCCACCATGTAAAAAACCTCCTGCTGGGCTTCAGAGTCTGTGGCAGTTATTTAACCAATCAAAACAATTAAAAACTGCTCAAGGTTGTGCTGTGACTCTCAGAGTTTGACCTCTAAGTTACCTGAAGCAGCTGGTTCTAGTCCACTAGCTCAAATCATCTTAGTGAGTATACTCTAAAAAGTGCAGGGTTGTTTTTGACCCATGCTGAGTAAATATTGGATAGAACACACTGCTGGGTTAAAAATTACCCAATGCTGGGTTGTTTCCACTCATGGTTGGGTAAAAACATCCCAGCAATTGGGTTAAAAATAACCCGGCATTGGGTAATTTTAACCTGTGTTATGTCCAATATTTTCCCAGCATGGGTCAATAACAACCCAGCACTTTTTAGAGTAGACATGATCCAAATGCAACCAACCTTAGAACATTCAAAGGAAATAAAGCCTATATTAAATAATACAATAAATTAAAAGCTGTTTTTATCATGAAGTCGAACAACAATTAATTGTTTCTCTTGTGTGGGCAAGTTCTAGGATGTCTCGTGTGGAATAAAAGATGCTAAACCTATGATAGAGTCCTAATAGTTTACAAACACTGAAAGGTTTCTTTGATTTACAGCTGCCATATTCATGAAAGGTTCAAATGGCAACAGTTCAAAGGCTGGAAGAAGGGATATACTGTATAGCCAGCCAGTCATTACAGTCAGTGCCCTAAGAAACACTCCAGTGTTGAAACAGGTCCAAGGCTTCGGCTGCATTGTTTCTGACTATTTAATAGGCTAATAGGGAGGAAAACACATCTAATCTAAGAATCTTTTTTTAATTGATCAAATTTACAGTAATGGGGGAAATTATGGGATAAAAAAATTGTGTAATCTGAAGTCAAAACAGTTATGATCTTAAAGGGCTCTCTGTACTGCAGGACTGTTACTCTCTACTGACAGTTCACACAAGATAAAAAATTCTGTCACTATTTTACTCACCCTTGAGTTGTTCCAAATCTGTATAAATTTCTTTGTTCTGATGACCACAGAGAAAGATATTTGGAAGAATGCTTGTAACCAAACAGTTCTTAGACCCCATTGACTAGTAGGAAAAACTACAATGGTAGTCAAAAGTGCCCCAGAGCTGCTTTCCTACATTCTTCAAAATATCTTCTTTTGTGTTCAACAGAACTAAGAAATTTACAAAAAGATATTTCTTCCTGTGGCAGTCAATGGTGGCCAATGACTGTTTGGTTATAAGCATTCTTCCAAATAACTTTTTCTGTTTTCATCAGAACAAAGAAATTTATACAGATTAGGAACAACTTGGTTAAATAAAGACAGAATGAGTCAAGTGTTCTTCCATTTGTTATTAAAAAGTTATATTAAGATCCAATTACAAAAGATACTTTAAAAATAAACGTGATCGGGTATTTTAAATTACTGATGGTAATATAAATATGAGTCCTATTAAAAAGTCAAAAGAGTACTATCAATGAGATCAGTGTGTCTCAGCAAGGGGCGGGGCCCATAGGGCACCTAACAAACTTTCAAGGGGGCCTCAGATGACTTTCAATTATTTTTAATAAGACAAACAAACACTAAAATAAGTTAAAAACCAATATTCTGGAATAGTTGAATATTCGATTGGGTAGAAAAACCTTGAGTGGGGTCCTTAAACATGGTTATGGAATGGGCAAGGGGTCTTAAAGTAAAAAAGTTTAGATTCACTGAATGAAGAGTATGTATACATAAAGTATACATTACTTACTGTTTAACAATACCTTTAGTATGTTGTTGTAAATTATCCTTTAGACTTGAATGGAAACTGCATATCAAAGCTCATGCCTTTGAGACTTTACAGTACGCGTTTGAAATTGACACTCTTTTGTTATCTAGACTCTTACCTGACATAACTTAACCACTGTCCAACAAAATATGTACGCAAAGAGTGAAAACTTGGCCCTCATGTATCGCTCCGGTAAACAGGCGAGATGCATCTGCACTTCATCCAGTCCTCCTCCATCTGCGCTAAACTCCGGTTGCGCACAGCTCGCTGTCCCCGTGGTGTGTTCAGCGTCTCTCTGTTCCATCCTGCCAGTGGTTTCAACAAAGTCCTTTAACATAGGAAAAGATCGTTCTAACACTATCAGTTCGCGTCATGATGATTGTTATTTACTCCTCTAGTGTTATAGAAAGTAAAGGGTTGTCAGCAGGGATAAAGTCGCATGGACCACCATGCTGTTGCTGACCAGCAATGATATTTAAGTGAAGTTCTCGTTCGGACAATGCGAGTCATGCCAAAGGCAGTCCGTGCGAGTCATTTGTGAGCACTTCACCGAGGCTGACAATGCAAGGCGTAAATTACGACAGCCACTAATCTACACATATTTACAACTCCGCGAAACGAACTTTATTTACTTGGATTAAAGCGACGGTTTATAAAAAACAAAAGTCTCTCTGGTATGTTACAACAAATCCCAGCCTTCGCGATAACGGGAGCAGATGTTAGTTCTGAAAGATCCAACTACCTCATCCACAATGTACTGCATACAGTACGAATAACGCGACACTCTCTGTACATCTACAATACAGTGCACCTTCACTGCACGGCACTGCTTCAGCTTGACTGCACCGCAAGAGCGCGACGGATTCCTGACGTTTGCGATCCACCGACCAATCAAATACTTTGTTGATTCGACGCTACAAACTAGAGTGCTCATGCTTGTAATCGATGAAGCTGTCCGAGCTGAACTTTTGCTCGTCTGCAGACAGCTTCAGTGCACGTTATGTGAGCTATATTCTATAGGTCTATAATGTGGAACAAAATGTTGGCCTGGCGGCTTCAGTCTCGAAAAACGTATGTTTCTTTGACTGTGAAACAGTGACAGTATAACAAAAACACTCATACTCTAAACGAACACAAATTCTTAAATAGGTTTTATTTGAACTAAGTGACAAAGGCATGCACACAAATTGAATAATTGTACATCATTATGAATGATACAGTAGGCTATCTGTCAGCTGCCCTGTCCTAGGACTAGAGGGGAGAAACAACCGTCGTAATATGCATTCCAACAAAATCTGCACTTTATAAAGAACATTGTTTACATTTTTCAATTACTCATAAACATATTGTAAAGTTTTTGTTAGGGGTTTAACTTTTGCTATGCTTTAGACGGTCTAATTCTTGGATTTTGACTGGTCATCCTGAAAAGTAATATTACAATTGTACAAAAATACAGAACAGCCAGATTCTAACTAAACAGAAAGTGGTTATTCTAAATAAAAAATTGGTAAATAAATATTATTGTATATACACATACCTCCTCCACTGGTTCGTTTGGTATTCAAATACTCAAGAGTAGGACGGGATTTTAGTTTGATTTTTTTCACATAAATAGCTGTTAATATTATTAATTGAAAAAGGTTATGCTATATAATATTCACTGGTGTCTGCTTAAACATGGATATACTGTATACATACCGATACAAATGCATATATGAAAAAAAATATGCTACACTTTGCTTGTAATAGACAAATGATCAGACAAACTAATAGATAGGCTATATAAGGGCATGTACTGTATTTATAAGAATTTCACTCAATACGTAACAACTCTACACAGTGGTTGGACTGCCTCTGTTGAGTATTACTGGATAAAAACAGGGCAGAACTGGCAGAATTACATTCCAAAGCAGACAAAGACGACAAGTAAAAGTGCCACCTGCCTGCTTTGTGAGGAGGCCTACTATATGTATGAATGGACCCTTTTTTGGTTGTGCTAACCAATTCTGGTCACATCAGCCAGATCAGAGGCGTTCTTTCAAAGGACTACTTCTCCTAATTTATTCTGATACACATTATCCGTCTCTGTTTTGAACTCTAATAGCTGAACGAATGAAAATGCAAAGTTGATACCATTGCCATGTCTCCAGATGTCTCCTTCAAAATCTAGTTTAGAGCTTTTCAAAGAGCTTGTCAGAGGCAAAATATCTCTTGGACAATATGCACTGTTATTGAAGTTATTCCTGACTTTAAAAACAAAACACTAGCAATAACGTTGCAAAAGAGAAAAAAGCAATGACAGCAAAACAACTGTGGAGGGGGAAAACACTGATCCGACAGGTTTCAGACAAATGTCACTTTTCCAAGAAACAGATCGACAGACCTGATGTAGTTCCTGGCTGAGTCGACAGTAAAATGAGCAAAGCTGTCAGAATTCTTAAAGGATGAAAGAAAGACAACTGGTACACAAGTGCAGCTGCCCTGAGGGCAGAGCTATACCATACATAATAATATAGCAAGGCTAAGCCAGACAGAATGCACAAAATCTGAATGTGTACATGAACATTTAAAACAAGATTACTGATCATTTTTTTAAACCAAAGTATGCAAGCTGTTTTACATTTAAATCAATAAATGTCCATCCATCTTTCACTCTTTATATACTTGATTCTTGATCAACATTGTAACAGATTGTCATTGACAACTATTTGGAGTAGTTGCACACTGCAAAGGCTACCCTGATTTTGCCAAGTGGTTGATGTCCTTAGGGAAACATCACGTTGACCCTGGGACATCATTTAAATCAACCAATCAGATTTCAGAAATAAGTTTACAGTTTATTTTAAGTTTAATCTTACAACCAGGATTAGGTGCTTCTAGACCATTGTTTTTCACTTATCATTTCCCTCTGATTTTAGGGGTTCAGGTTTTATTTATAAAAATGTTGTCCTTAGGTCAACAAAATATGTTGTCCTAAGGACATCAACCACTTGGCAAAATCAGGTCGAGCACATTGCAAAACATGTATCATCTATACACAAGCTCTCATGGCCAGCAGTGCTGTCTATTCCCTTAAAGGGACAGTTCACCAAAAAATGAAAATTCTGTCATTGTATACCTACCCTCAGGTTGTTTCTAAACTTGTTCCGATGAACACAGAAAAAGGTATTTGATAGAATGTTGGCAATTTTTTAGTTCTGGGACATCATGCACTACCATACGAAAAAATATAGTATATTATTTTGTTCTGTTGAACACAAAATGAGATATTTTGAAGAATTTAAAACAGGAAGTTCTAGGGCACCTTTGACAAATTTTGACTACCATGGTTGTCAATGATGTCCCAGATCTGAAAATTACTAACATTCTTCCAGATATTTCTATAAAATTGATACAGGTATGAAAATACGTGAGGGTGAGTAAATGATGACAGAATTTTCATTTTTGGGTGAACTATCCCTTTAAAAACAGCGTCCTGCACGCAAAGCTAATTCCACTCCTCAATGTTGACACAGTCCCCCATTGTGTCCCATCAGGCAAAATCATCAGTAGAGTCATGCAACCAAACTAACAACATGAGGCTTATTCCCTAAGCCAGAAAAGAGAACAGAGTCCTGTTCACCATCACCTCTCAGTGGGCAACCGTCAGCCAGCTCTACGCATCTGCTCTGTAGTGACTTAACACTCCCATGAGCACACTTGATGGTTTATAGACCAGACAAAGCTAACATGAATGACTTGGCCACAAGCCGAAATTGGCAGTTGATGAGAAAATTCATAAAGTACCAAAGAAATGCTTTAATGAAAGATAATGTTGATAAGAGAGTCTAATTATGATCAAGGAATAAGGTTGTTAATTTTTGTGCACAGCCAGCTCTCTGTAATCAAAGATTTTGAAATGTCAATACTGCCACAAAGTGGCCCAATGGTGCCATTACCACACAAAAATAAGACCCTAAGCTTCTCATCCTGACAAGAAGACAACAAAAACAAGATTAGTTCTGAAAAGATATTCCTCAATGCATATTTGGCTGATCTATGACCCCCACAGTGTTGGACGTTACCAGTGATTCGGAGAGAATACATGCTTTTACACTTTCCAGATGTGCAACTAAGCAGCGGTCTGTTGTGAGATCCACTGAGAGCACAACAGGAAATAATATGTCAAAAGACCATTCACTGCTCACGTCTCATCCATGATCCATGACATTACCTTAACAAGCCACACAAAATTCATCAATGATTATCTTCAGTGGTAGTCAAATGCATTTCCTGCAGGAATAACAACCGCTAGATTTTTTCCCCTATACCTTTACATTGCACAACAACCCACCTTGAAATAAATGTAAACACTGACGTAAAAGCTTTTGCTAACGCACAATTATGTTTCTAAATATTTAGGCCTTTTAGAGCTGAATAAACTGTGCTCCACTGCATTACTTAAAAATCAAGTGAAAGTCTTGACTTTGTCATATTTACTTCTTTTTAATGACTTTATTTGCATACTGTATAGTGTAAAAAAGTTTAGATTGACTAGTAGAGTCTATAGTAGAATACATTATCTTGTTAGAGCTACATCACAGTGTGTCTTGGATGATAAATTAAACACATCAAGTATGTGGACACAGCAACCAGCAATCTATATGAAACAGTCAGTGTTGTTGTGGCACCTTGTTGGGACCTCGTGTAAAATAGTAAATGGGATAAAGTGTCAAAAAAGGCTTGGTAAACGTGTCTGCTCAGTCTATAAAAAAGTTTTTTTTAGATTCAGCTGCATTTTTGTCTTAACGGAGCCAGACTTCTTCAATTATTAACATATTATGCTCCTCAAATTCCATTTACTGTTCCTGTTTTAAATTATTAATAAGGTCATATGGTGTTTTTTGAGACCTTAAATCCAAACCACAAAGACATCTCCATTTTAAAATAATAACAAGTCCCATTTACAATTCCAATTACGTGAAACAATAAGACTTTACAATTTTAACCTACAATAATTTCCACTCTCACACTGGTAAACTGCCAATATACCGACAGCTTTCCCATGTGCTGTTGCTATGGTTTCCAGATAACAGGCAGAAATATAACAAGCCACAAATACAAAGAGGATATCTGACCTTGAAGCCCTATCAAAAGAAGCTTTGCTATCATAGTCCCTTGGCACTCATTAATTTACCCCATACTCTCCTAGAGGACCATCAGTCTGAAGCTGCACGAAAAAGGAGAGAATCCAGAAAGACAATGTACAGTACATCTTTAAATAATTAAAGATATTTATGCAGATATTTTGGTTCTTTGTGAAATAATCTGCACGAGTGCTAATAATAGGCAAAATTAGTCAAACTGCTGACGTCCTCCCTTCCCCTGAAATCCTAATTACATGTTCGGCTCATCGATGCTCAAGTAAACATACAGACACACACAACAGCAGAGATCTGCCTCTGCTGACCCAGCTACAACATAATAACTCTCAGAAAGCCTTGAAGCCTACTGAACTGCTGAGACACAATCACTTCCCCTTACACAAGCACAAAACAGTGGCCATTCCACCCTTAGGCTGTAATTAAGAAAAGAGGATTTAAAGGCAATGATCTACTGTGCAATAAATTGTGAATCTGCACTAGATTGCCAGGCAATGCAAAAGTAACTCACTGACTGAAGCAGAGATCATATAAAAAAAATTAAACTTTTTAATAAGCATGCTTTTTTAATTCAGATTCTTTAATACAATCCATATTTTTAAATACTGTATATTTAATACTCTGCCACTGCCTTAGACTGTCTGTCACAGTACATTATGATAATTGGTCTTCCCATTGTGAGTAAATGAGAAAATGCCTCCTGTGAGAATACCTGCAAAGCATGTGAGAATTAGCTCTATTTGTCTCAATAAGAGTATTAAGAAAGTTATGAAGCAAACAAATGCATAATGCAATGTATGCCCTTGTCCTATGGCCTCTACTGGATCTTTTGTCTTAATCTATGGTTTAAAAATCACTGCATCCACTGCAAAGTGCAGTAGTGAAAAGATATATGAAGAACATACCAAAAAACAACATCACATCCAATGCCATTACCTTGCAAACAAATATGCAAAGACCTAACTGGAATACATACAGTAAAGGACACTACATTTTTACACATTTTGAGATCCAGTCAGGCCCTTCTTCCACAATTAGTCCCAAAAATGATCATTTTAGACCCTTTATAGACCTCTTCAGATGCAGGTTCAATGCAGGTTCAACGCTGATCCAGAAGAACTTCCAGTTTCAGTTACTCAAACATTTGAACAAAATAGAACCAATAGAATATTTATATTTATATAATTACATATGTAAGATTTAAAAAATACTTATAATAAATAATAACCGGAAGTACTTCTGGACCAGTGTTATCATCTTGCAAAGTGGTCTATTGACAGGAGTTGCAGTGCCCTGTTTTTCATCTAAGCTGACATCAGTTTTTCAATTCAGCACCTTTAAATCAATGTGGTTATGCGATTTCAACTGCAGCTGCACGATTTAGTATTTAAAAGTATTTCAAGTTTTCTATTCCAGTGCTGCCATGAAGTGAAAAGATGCATCTTCAGTAGAGGAATCCAGCACCTGGGTGTCACTTTTTCATTCTGCATCTGCGTTCCACCTTCCCCTCCTGAAGGACAAAACCCCCTGATCTCTCACTATTTACAGCAGTCTTCTTATGACGTGATGATCTATGTTTCTTTTTGGCCACATTTCTGTGTTCCATCCTTTTCAACTGGTGATCTTCTCCTGAAGAAAACTCTGAGGAAGTAGAGGCCATGAGAGAAAGAGAAGTGGGCCTAGGAGTTTGAAATGTGACCATGTCACCAGATTCACTGTAAGTTTCTAACACCAAATCATTAGAACCATGATTCGTCACAAAACCAAGTCCCTCAGTCTCCAAAAGTGAAGGTTTTTGAACATCCTCCGAAAATCTGGACCGACCCAAGCAATGTCTAACATGCAAGCCTTGTTCTGGACTCGTCATCGTCTTTTTCTTCTGCTTTGCCTTTAGATATTTCCTGTTTTCAGTGTTCCTTTTAACACCTTGCGCAGGTTCAAGTCCACTTCTTTTATCACAGCTTAAGTGCTTTTGAGTAATGTTAATCTTCATAGAAGACAACTGACTAGCACACTGCTCAACAAGGGAAGCGATGCTGATGTCACTTGCTATCCCACAAGTGCTAGCTGGAGACAGTGGGTCTGTGGTAATGGGATGTGGAGTTAGAGTTTTGGGATGGGGAAGGCTGGCATGGGCCCAAAGGTCTGAAGTCTTGATGTGCTCAATAAGGGACATACAAGAACAGCACAGGAACAGATTTTTAGCTCCATTTTTTAGGGAACTCTTGCAGGAAGCACAAAGAGATTCCTTATTTATGGCCAGCACAAACAATGAGCGCGTTCCAGAACCAGGTGAGCTTACTCCCGGGGACTTCAAATCTCCACTTGCGGTCCCAGGAGAGTCAATATTGAATATTTTGAAACACACACCACTTGTTGTGGTTTTGGGTAGGCTCTCTGGAGACACCAGGGGTGACATTACAGTGTTAACATCATATTGTGGAGGCAGGTCCAATATGGGAGCACCAACACCTTGTTGGCTTGAGTCCCTCTCTTTGAGATTCACCGCATCTCTGCTACTATTAACAGCTCTTGAAGGGGCTCCTCTAGGGGGTTTTCTAACCCCTACTGACTGGGTTTTGTATTTCATACATAAATCTCCAGGTTCTTCACTGTTAGTACATAAAGACTTTGGGTTGCTTTTGTCTGTCTTATGTTTCAGCCAGTTAACTATACCCATACTTAGAGAGATCTCTGTGTCGCAAAGCTTCAGTAAACAATCCTTCCCCATCCATTTACTCTGCAAGAACTCTTGACCAATGAAGTCCCTAGCCAAAGGTGGTGCAAGATTCTCCTCTGCCCCGACATGGAAGCTGTACATGGATAACGGAAGGTCGCTGCACTGGCCAATAACGCTGTCTGTTAGATCCAGCTCATCGTCAAAGATGGGGGTCATCTCTGCTTCACTAGGGTCACAAAATAGCTCATAAAGAGCATCTCCACTGTACGTGTCCCTAGGGAACTTGTTGGACGGCACTGGAGTAAGAGAAGTCTTGCTGTGGTCCTCAGAACCAGGAGAAACATAATCACAGTAGCCCTCGTCACTTGTATTCTCTTGGTTGTCGCTTTTTAGTGACATCACATCAGTATTAAGTTCCTTGATCTGTGACTCCAGTCTGGGTGAATTTGCGGTTACATTTTCAGATTTGGTCATGGAAGGGGATTTGGCAAAAGGGGTTGTGGTCTCTGTCATATTACCTGATGTTCTTGAACTTTGCCTAAAGTGTTTTGTTTTGTTTAGGGCTTCCCACATTCCAAACATGTCCAGGACCCCAGACTGAGCCGGAGAGGTCAGGCACTCTTTACCTCCCTGGAAGCCTGTCGTAGCATGGTTTCGCCTCTGAGATTGACCAGCCTCTTTATGATTCAAGAGGTTGAGGACCCCATCAGACGACACAATGCATTCCTCATCAGCAAATATCTCTCCACAACCAGACTGAGATCCAAAGCTTTTTAATGAGGCGACATCCTCACAAACATTAGCACAACATTCACTCGAGGAATCCGAATAAGTCTCGCTGTGTTCGTTATACCTGTTTCTTGCAGATGTCTGTTCTTTGTCTCTTGAAGACTTCTTTATACATTTCGATGTTGGAACATTTTCACCTCCAACACGACAGTGTGTACTTGGTGACAAAGCTGTCTCATATTTGTGTCTTTTGTGACCGAACAAGTCTTTAATGGCCTTCCTCGGTCTCCTTAGGGAGATCCTCTTTTTAGGAATGGATTTCGCTTTGCAGGGCACAAAGGGCACTTGGGGTGTTAAATTACGGTAATCAATGATTTCATGACTGCTGCCAGACGTGTCCGGATTCTCACAAAGCAACCGTAGAGGTGACTCAAATCCTGAAAAGCTGACACTGGTCACGAGTTTATGACGATGACGCCTGTTAGCCCAATTTTTGCATCCAGGGCTCTCAGCTTGCTGTAACCCCATTCTCCTGCCACAGTCATAGGTTTTGCTCTTTTTGACAGAGCTGCAGAGCTGCCCAGTGCCATCTGAGCAAAGAGTGTTACAAATTCCCGTAAGTGAGCGTGGGCTTTCAACTGTATTGTGCATATTTACAAATTCATTATTTGGGTCAGTGTGCAATGTATGTCCTTCTTTGCCTTTACCATGGACATATGCTGCAGCCTTGTTTGAATTCTTTCTGTCTTTTGAGGAATCTTCGCTCTTTGTCAGCTCCATAGTTCCAAATACATAACTGCAGATAGATAAAAACCAAATACAAACAATTGGTTGTTGGTTAAAGTTAACATGAATATTAAATGCTTACATGTTGCTGGTAACTAGTATACAATATTATAGACAGTTTCAAAGCAAAACATAAATGTTACTGCACATGTGTGCTTTTGTGGCCCGAACAGCAAAAGAAACCGAGAAGAACCTTTACTTGGCTAAACTTGCCTCTCCAATATTTTGAATTTAGACTGCGATTCCAAGTTAAACTGCTAGATGTCAATGTACCATACAGTTTCTTCAAACGCGACAAAGTTACGCGACCCATTTAACAAATTGTATATTTAACAAAATGAACATGCAACAAATTTCAACAAATCATTTATTTAATACAATTATGATACAATAAAATAATAATATTAATATAAATTAAATAATCCATGTAGTTATATGTGACCCTGGATCACAAAACCAGTCTTAAGTAGCACGGGAACATTTTTAGTAAAAGACAAAAATACATTGTGTGGGTCAAAATTATCGATTTTTCTTTTATGCCAAAAATCATTAGGATATTAAGTAAAGATCATGTTCCATGAAGATATTTTGTAAATTTCCTACCTTAAATATATAAAAACTTTATTTTTGTGAGTGGATGGTCTGCCACAGTGCCCCTGATTAACAACTTCAAAGGCAATTTTCTCAATATTTGATTTTTTTGCGCTCTCAGATTCTAGAGTTTTAAATGGTTGTATCTCAGCCAGATATTGTCCTATTCTAACAACTCATATATCTACAGAAAGTTTATTTATTCAGCTTTCAGATTATGTAAAAATCTCAATTTCGAAAAATTGACCCATAAGACTGGTTTTGTTGTCCAGGGTCACATATTATTAGCCACTAGCCAGACCAATAAACAAACACAGAACGTAAGTTAACTTCGGGCTAGGTGCGTGCATCCGATGAAACCGTCTATACAATGGTGGCATCTAGTGGTGAGGTTGCGAACTGCACCCAACGGTTCACTCTATCCCTCCTTTCAACGCACTACGGCGGCTGACACAGGACAAAGACATCGTCACATTTTTGCTTTTTTGCTGAAGGAGATTATATAATAAAGTGAAACTCACTTAGAGCAGTTTGTCCGTTTAGGGCCACTGTAGAAACAACATGGCGAATTCCAGGCAAGGGGACCTGACACCTGGACCTGGGGTGTATGTAGATAGAAATAACTCATTCTAAGCTAATAAAAACATAACGCTTCATTATGTAAGGTCTTCATACACCTCTGAAGACATAGTTATGTATATTATATTGCATTTCTGTCAATATATCCTCTAAATATTATACACAGCACCATAAAAAGAATCTATAAGACAGCTTTTTTTGAGCAGCTAATAAATTTGGTAAGATTTTACAATGAGGTTGTATTTGATACATTAGTTAATGTATTTGAACTAGCAATTAACAAAACGTCGAAAGCATTTATTAATCTTGGTTTATGTTAATTTCGGTATTTTCTAATACATTATTAAAATCAAAACTTGTAACTGTTTACATTAGTTAATGCAATAACTAACATGAATTGTATTTGCATTATCAAAGATAAATAAATGCTAATGAACTATTTGGTTCATGTTAGCTAATGCATTTACAAATACAATCTAAATGTCGCCATAATGTTTTAGTAGGGAATAATGTAAAATAATAATTATGCACCGCAGGCAGCTCTGATAGCTAAAAGACGAACGTATGTAGACAAATGTAACGTTTCTTATTGCAAGAGTTGACAAGTAACGCAGAGTTGTGGTGTGATTAGAATGCGAGCGGTGAAGGAAATATAAAAACATGCCTCGTCTGCCCCATTTTGCTTTGGCACCACCTTACTCATACATTCTTTAACTGTACCCTATATATCTGATAAACGCAAGCTGTATAGGCTATACTGTATGTTACATTTTATAGGTCAGTTATATTATGACATGAAAAAAACAGTTCGAGAAATTGAAATACATACATATGGGTAGTACTACTCTCCACAAAATACTCGACGTAAATTCTACAAACAATTAGTCATATTGATATATTTGGCATGAACTGACTTAACGTGTTCAGCTGTTTGCAGGCTTGCAGCTCGTCGTGCGAGTACACTTCAGCTGCGCATTCTTATAAACACGATACCCCTAAAAAGCGCGTTGAATCGAATAAAACACTCGACAGATACATCATTTTAACGGTCATTTTCATACATACCTAAATCCAATAGTGACTAAATGCGTCTGGCGGTCCACAAGCGCGTGACAAGGTGGGATGCTGGCTGTCAGCGCGCGGGTGAAGATACGAGTGAGTCACGAGACAGCACTGAGCAGCTACTGATTTACACAGACCAGAATACAACGCGCGCTAAAAACGTCTACTTCGTTATAAAAAAAACTCCAGCTCACACCATTGAAAACACTGCGCAAAGGACACTTTATAAGACATATAACACGTGACTGTCGAATTTAATCAAAGTATCTCCAACAATTACAATACCACGACTAAAATGAAATGTTTCATTGATAGAACTATTTGAAATAAACGTGGGAAGGTGTTTGCTTTAACAGCATTGGTACCTCTAATGTAGATTGCATAAAACAAACTGCCTGCGAATTTCAATAAATTCTAATTTCTGAAACATGAATGAATGAATGAACTAACTTCTTTAATTAACATTTTGAGGTGCATTGAATACTGCAGAACAGTGACAATAACAACAGTTTTAACGAAACAGTAAACAAAGTAAAAAAACTACACAGAAAGCTTATTCAGTTTTGGTCAAGTACAAATTCTGAAGTGCAAATATTTTCGTCACAGATAAGGACCCCATCCAAGGTACATCTGGCAAAGGCGGTTATCATCGGTGGCTTCTTGAATGAGGTAGTGTACGTGGCCCTCAATGGACAGAGGCAAACCCATCACTTTATTCCTGCTCTTAATCACTCCCTGCAGGCGCTGCTCTATGTCCAGAACATGTGTCTTTGCCTTTAATAAAATGAGATTATTGCTTACATAGATTTTACTTAAACATATTTACACAACAGACAGTATTTTAAATGGAACTGATCAAGTTGCACTTTAAGAGGTAGTCCTTAAGACTCTTTAAGAGCTATTAGCAGTCAACAGTTTTGCAGTTTTTATGCATCTATGATTCAAGCCTTCTTAGCTGAATATAAAAGCATCAGAGATGAGCAGCTCCGTTCAGACTGAAGTAAGCAAAGGGCAAAGTACCTTCTCATTGACGATCTCTCCAAATTCATTGACTTGTGTCTTGGAGGAACCTTTGACAGGTTTACTCCACTCCACCAAAGGATCATGCAGGAATGTTTTTAAAACACTGGATAAAGGAATTAAAAGAAGAAAGAAAAAGAGAGAGTGTTATTGCCAAGTATGTTTGCACGTACAAGGAATTTGTTTTGGGGACAGGAGCATCCAGTACACAGAAACAGCAACAACAGTACACAGAGACCATAACACAATAGAATACAGTACACAATGATTTAAATAATGGCCTATGGGTATAAAAAATTAAGAAATACAATACAATAAACATAAGACAAATCATTACACACAAACTTGTCATCATATTAACATATACATATTATACAAACTCTGTAAAATAAAATCTTAAACAATACATTAGTAGGACAGTTGAGGGCACTTGTTAAATAACATTTTGTTCACCTCATAAGTGGCTCCCTCTGGTCCCTCATCAGTCTGAGTGTGACCTCACAAGCCTGTCTGAACAGGCCCTCTGTGCCCATGGGCCCCATGGCATGAACCATGTTCTGTGTGAGCCGAAAAGGAACCACCTCAGGAACGTCAAACGTCTCCCCCTTCAAAACAACACATTTGTTCCGTTATCTTCCAAGTACATAAAGTTAACATGAATATGGGTATGAACTACATTTTTTTCATATACCCATTACTTCCTCTCACACCTTGTTAAAGAGGCAGTTGAAATCCACATGGACGCACTCGCCAGTTAGGGAGTCGAATAAAATGTTCTCTCCATGGCGATCACCTAGTCCCAGAATATAGCCCACCATAGACATGACCGCTGTCGAGCGGCAGTAAGCGGACCTGCTGTTGTACCTGTAAATCACCACATTTATTATTTGTGGTCAAATTTTTCAAAATACACTTGTTCCAAGTCAAAATTGGCTAGGTATTCATTTCGACCATCAACATTAGCAAAGGTCTGATATACCAAGAGGTGGGGTCAGGAAATGTCCGCAGGAACCACTCATGAAAAACTGGTGGGTGTCTAGCACACAGAACATCTCTGTGCAACTTCAGCTTCTCCTGAATGGAGGCTGTCTTGGGTAAAAGTAGCTTCCTCAGCTCTGTCCCACTGACATAGATTCCTGTGTTTAAAAGAATAAATACCCACTTTCAATATATTTCTTTACACTAAATGTGGAGTTAAACAGTTTTTTAGCAAAAAACTTTATAACAAAACCGTCCCCACTAGTTTTGCATCTATATGAATGAATGAATGAATGAGGCATTTCTATAGTGCTTTTCTGTGTATTGCTGTACACCCAAAGTGCTTTACAATCATTTGAGGGGGGTCTCTCCTCAACCACCACTAGTGTGCAGCATCCACCTGGATGATGCGACGGCAGCCACAGTACAACGGCGCCAGTGCGCTCACCACACACCAGCTATAGGTGGAGAGGAGAGAGAGCCAATTCAGAGGGTGGGGATCATTAGGAGGCCATGATTGACAAGGGCCGGGGATCTGGCCAGGACACCGGGGTTACACCCCTACTCTTTACAAGAAGTGCCATGGGATCTTTAATGACCACAGGGAGTCAGGACCTCGGTTTAATGTCTCATCCGAAGGACGGGATATATGCAAATCACTGTGTAGGCAAATTTTGCAACAAGCATATCTACTGCAATTCCATTATGTAATAAAGTACATTCTATATGTCTAGCCAAAGTCCATGAAACAAACAAACCTTTCTCTTTATAGAGCTTTGTGAGGATGTGGCGTAAGCCTGCCGTGTTGTTGACCCACTCTATAAAGCCACACTCTTCATTCAGAGGAATGACTGCATATGTCCGAATGCGCAGATCCCTTCTTCTAGACTCCGCATCTTTCCTCAAAGACTAACAATCAAAACAGTTTTATTAGCCGAGATTGTAGGAAAATGTGATTGTTTGGGTATTTACTGAGCGGGACAAAACTTTGAACACTGTTCACAGTACTTTATTAATGAGACAGTTGAACTCCATCAGCCTGCAGTCCTTCCTCAGATCATCTTTGGGTTTGCACATCATGGTGTAGAACTTTCCATCTGAGCCCTTGAGGGAGATCTTTTTTGGCTTCTGTAGAGATGCCAGGATCTCCACCTTCGAGCAACAAAGCACTTAATGAGATCATAAAATCTATTAGGAGAACCAAGCATTTTGCTGTTTTAAAGAAAAGGTCTGTGTGGACTGACCGTGTCATCAAAGCCAGCCAGATACACCCAGTGGCCTGGAAAGGCATCGTGTTTGGGGTTTGCTCCTCCGGTGGAGGGCAGGGTGGGTATAAGGACAGATTGCAGAGGGATGAGGATCTGACTGAAGGTGGGCTCTTCTACTAGTTTCTTCAGCATTTTGAAGTGTACGCTCATGCTGAGGGTGCTGCTGTTCCCATCCACCTACACAACCAAAAGTCTGACTTCATCCAAATGTTTAAATACAGTACCATACATTTAAAACAAAACGCGTGAAACATTGAAGCTTTATAAATGAGTGGACATCATGTTTTGCTGCTAGCGGGCATAGTCTGTACCGGTTTATTGCAGAGCTCCACTAGCTTGTCATTCAGTCGGTTGGCATCTCCGATAAATTTTCCAAATGATACTTTCAAACTGCTGGCCTTCTTTAATATCTCCTTACATCGGTTCATCCGAGTAGGATAGGAGGACTAAAAAAAGAAAAAAACATTAGGTTATATCAGAGAATTTCGCAAGGCAACCAGTGTTTACACTCTGATGTTGAACGCTGTGTGATTTATTTGTTTTTCTTTTGCACTAAATATTGTTGAAATGACAATAAAAGCCACTTGAACTTGAACAGAAAACCTGTTCATCATTCTTAAAATGATTCCTACACTAGTCTAGCTACATAGAATTCCATTAATGTCTTATTTTGTAGTTGTATATAAGGTCTCCTACCTTTGAAACCGCAGTCATCATCCACATAGCCTGCTGTGGATAAGCTAAGAAAACTTTAGCAACGATCTCCATCAGCACAGCAAAGACCTCATTGTCGGAGTGGCAGATTCGGGAAATCAGCTGTGAAAAGGCGGTCAGGAACTGGTAGGGTGAGAGATTGTTGGCGTGTTCACTGATCACAGAATTGATCTTCGTAAGTTCTGCACGCATCTGGATCCGGTCTGATCGGCCCGCTAAACAAAAAAAGTTACATTTTAGCTCTTTTGTTTTGGTACTGCACTCAACTCATGGAATAAAAAGAATTAGCAGTGAAAAGTTCATTTATGTACTTCACCTTTTTCAAGCTCGTACACTTTGGTTCCAAAATCCAGCCATAAGGTTAGCATTCTGGGCATGGCCTGGTAGATGAACTGATTACCAAACTGCAGGGCTCTATGAGGACAGCAGAGTGTGACTAAACCAAACATATACAAACTGAAAAGTTGTATGAAAACCCTCCTAAGGGTCACCAATAGAAAACTCGCTTACTTTCCAAAATAAGTGACTATGTAACGGATAAGGTTTCCCTGTTTTTCCATTTTGCTGTCAGTGACCATAGGCATCACTTTGTCATAGTACTTGGCCAGGTAAAAGTTTCCATCCTCCCATTCTGGCAACAGATGAGTGACATCCTGTATAAGAAGACAGATAAAAAGAAACATCTGATTCCGATTTCACATGCTACTGAATGTTGTTTGTTGTTTTAGCACACAGCTGATATACCTTGTAAGTTTTCATAATTGCATTGCTCTCAAAGTTGGCCGTCTCCTCCATGTATTTGCCCACTAGCAGCAAGGCGTTTCCTTTAATCTGGATTCTCTTGGGGTCTGTGAGGGGTTGGTCATCAGGAAAACACTGTTGCACACCTTTCTGCAGCACTATCAGAGCCTGATGCACATCACCCTGTGACAACAAAAGCTTTCTTTACTACATTTCTGGTTTTGGAGTTGAAAGTGTAACAAACCTATTTAAGCCAAACTGGATTACCTTAGACCAGAGCCACTTTGCTTTCTCAATGAAGAGCTCAGAGAGGTAGGAGTTCTTAGCGTTGAGCAGGGCGTTAAAGGCAGTCTGGTGGTGGCCAGCTTTCCTGGCCACACGAGCGCTCTGCAGCCAGCACGCGCCAACCTGTTCCTCACACAAAGATCTGCAAAGAACTACACATTAGAACACAAAAACTCTCTCTGAACTTATACTACATAGTATCACTTTCTGTGATGTGATGTTACAGTACTGCAAGTATTATTTTAACTCAATAACTCAATACTCTACAGAAGTAGTGTGATCATACCCCCTGCTAAGACTGAGCAAAGCTCTCCGTAGTGCCAGCACCGGTTCCTTGGCTCTGAATGAGTTCTGGGTCATAAGTAGGCGGGCATCCCAGTTGAGTTTGGGCTCAGACTGCTTGGATCCTCTAGATTCTTTGCTTTCTTTCTGTAGCTCGGTGAAGGCATGCTCTAACTCACACAGCTTGTGCAGCCTAAGACACACCACCATATAAACTCAAAATTAACAAAACCTTATAAAGTATTTCATGCGCAATGTCACATAATAGATTTAGAGAATACACAGTAATACTGACAACTAAAGAAATCTTGTATTTTTCCTAAAACGCTCAATTTTCCTAGATTTAAGAGATTTGTTGTAACAAGAAATTTAAACCGCTCATATTTTTGTAGAGGCACTAGATTTTTCCACATACAGCTCCGAACAAATAAGACCCGTTTAAATTTTCTGTAAATAAATACAAAATACTTTTTTTAAAATATGCAATATTCTATTTAATATATTTATGATTAAAAGTTGAAAGGGATATCCCTTAAAAATATATTTTTTTCCACTATTGGACCTTAAATAATATTTTTATTTGGCATTTGGGAGAAATTTCAGTTGTTCAGATCATTTTACCTAAACAAACCTATAAATAGTCAATTCAGAAAACTGAAAATAATTTTGGAGTGTTCTCTTTTTTCTGTATTGACTACTTAATAAAACGTAAACAATAGAACAACAACAGAATATGTGATCCTGGATCACAAAACCTCAAGTAGCCAAGAACATTTGTAGTAATAGCCAAAAATACATTGTATGGGTCAAAATTAATGATTTTTCTTTTATTCCAAAAATCATTAGGATATTAAGGAAAGATCATGTTCCAAGAAGATCCTTTATTAATTTCCTACCGTAAATATATCAAAACTTTATTTTAGTGAGTGAATGCAGCAAAGTTGTGAACAAAAATGGCCAGAAACACACCCACAAAAATCACTGGCTGCTGCGCGCTCTTTGGGAATTACCCACTCAAGTTTGGTATCTACTAAAGCTTAGAATTTCAGATTTCGGGTTCATCTATTCTCCACATCATTACAGTGGTAAGCCAATAGAAAGCTTTAAAACAAACCTGTTTCTTCTTAGCAACACCCTGTACAGCGCCTCTTATTAACAACTTTAAAGCCGATTTTCTCAATATTTCGATTTTTTTTGCACCCTCAGATTCCAGATTTTGAAATAGTTGTATCTCATCCATATATTGTCCTATCCAAAAAAAACATTTATCAATAGAAAGCTTATTTATTCAACTTTCAGATCATGTGAAAATCTAAATTTCGAAAAATTGACCCATAAGACTGGTTTTGTTGTCCAGGGTCACATATAACCAACATAACATTTATAACCAAATCAAAATGTTAACTGAATATCTTTCAGATTTAATTATGTAGGTAAGATTTCAAAATAAAATAAATAAAACTGAAACCAGAAGTGCCTCTGGACCAGTGTTTTCATCTTGTGAAGTGGTCTATATTAAAGTGATACTTCACCCGAAAATGAAAATTCTGTCATCATTTACTCACCCATTGACTACCATAGTAGGAAAAATTACTTTTTCATTTTTTTTGTTCTATACAACACAGAAGAAGACATTTTGAAGAATGTAGGACAGCAAACAGTTCTGGGGCACATGGATTCAAGTTCTCCGTCGCTACGACGGATTTCCGTTAATTGCAGCGAGTCTACGACGGATTTCCGTCAATTGCAGGGTTCCAGCCTGTCCTTAATGTCTTAAATTCACTTTTCATAATGTTGTTAACCCTTTGACGCGTACGATCACACCGGTGTGATTAGAACATTCAGCGCTTTGGCTGGCACTGAGCCAGAGACAGGCTCAATCACATATCACAACTGTGCAGTGCTTTCAACCACATCGTGTTTAATTTAGCCTTCAGACATATACACGTGCCTACACGCACAAAATACATTTAGAGATCGCATAATACACACTGATGTCTATGGAAGCGATAATAACAATCTCCTCAAATGTAATTTGACGGATGTGTTTTATTCAAAACAGACACAGAATCTGCAATTTAAGCAATTGTTAAGATCACTCAATTCTTCTACCAGTTCACCAGGCACTTACGTTTGTGTTTTTAAGAGAAGTGGATGAATTCACGTGATGTAAATCCGACAGATCTCAGACCACGGCAGAAACAAACATGGCGGCGCCCGTTCATAGCTCAACTAACGCGTTCATTATAAAAGTGTTTAAACAACAAAACACATTCACATGCACATATTTGACAATCGGAATGTCAGATAATTCATGACATAGTTAACAGTTTGTGAATTTTTTGAGTAAAAAATAAAAATGATGTAAAATCAATTGATCAGTCATACAGCTGCTGTGGCTCTGCGGTGTGTCACGTGATAAGCAGTGCCGCGTCACCATGGAAATGTTAAAGTGATAGGCTACCTTCTTAACGGTCGCCTTGGAAAAGCTAGTCAAACACTGAAACTAGTCATGTAGCTTGTCAAACACTGAAACGGGTGTCAGGTGTAGCCAAGCTTCAGGAATATGGTTTCACAGCCAAAAGGCAGAAAAAGTGAAAAACACTCTGGAGACAAATACAAACAAAATGTTTGGTCTTAAGTGGTGCTTTTATTTTGTTCTTTTTTTCTATTAATTATTAAAATTAAGAGTTTCAGAAAACATTGTTTGGTCTTATAAGATAAATTACAAAATGCACTGAAAAGTTATAGATGGTTGATTATTTGTCTAGGTAAGAATAACTTTTTCATAGATTAAAAATACGCAAACTGGTTCAAAACATCTCCCTTTAAAACGCTATTGGTTTCGACTATTTAGATAAAGTGTCGGTTAAAGGAATATGACTTAGCCTGAAAAAAAATCAGTCAGAAGATTTTTTTTCACTTTAATCCATGGGGGCACTTTTGACTACCATTGTTTTTTTCCTACTATGGTAGTCAATACGTGTTGAGTTCTGTTTGGTTATAAGCATTATTCCAAATAACTTTCTCCGTGTTCATCAGAACAAAGAAATTTATACACATTTGGAACAACTCGAAGGTGAGTAAATGATGACAGAATTTTCATTTTTGGTATCCCTGTAAGAGCTGTAAAACTTTGTCGGTTCTAGACGGAGGAACGTCTTGTTATTCTGTCTAGTACATCAACAAAGGCTACACAGGTGGTGTCAGGTAATACAGAAAGCTTTTGTGTTGATGGCTGTTTTTTGTCATTTGACATTACGGATGTATGCAGACAACAGGAAGACGTTTATGTTCTCCTCCTGTTTCAGAACAATGTTCCCACACACTAGCTCAGCGCTATGTAAACAGGGCAGTTATGTCACCTCCATTCCTTTGTGTCCTCTCATATATTGCACAATTTGACCAGATTTACAGGCTTTACCAGTTTACCTTAAATGCTCATTTAAGTCCAATGGGTATAAAAATTTCCTGTGACCAGAAGCAATCAAATTATTTTATGTGATAATCACCATTATGCTACAAATCTGTGATTGATTGAGTGTAACTTGAAACATTCCTTTAATATTTTTTTTAAAACAACATTACCTGACTATGTACTCATATCCTCTTTGATAGGTGCCACACTCAAAACTGGCAGCTGATAAGGGAACCACTTGCTCCTTTCTAACTATTTTAAGCTTTTCATAAAAGGCTTCAGAGTCTTGCTTCTTGGCAGCCACCAGCATCTGGCCAAGTCTCACACCCCAAGTGTTGGACTTACAATCTGCAAAACAACACAATACGCTTACCACTGCATTCTGAAAAACATACTTAAAGCCCCAGTGAACCGGAAGTTGCGATCGTTTTTACTTCCGTATTCTGACGCATTTCCAAGTGAAACGGAATTTCAAATGAGAAAAAATAGTGGCCATGGTTTGTTTTTTCACTGCGATTTGATTGGATGTATAAAAACAGGCGTTGCATTTTGAAATGGAACTGGCAGCAGACTGACAGTTGAAGGGGAGGAGTTACCAGATACTCCGCCCAAGCCGTCTAACTTGCATCATTTAAGATGGATAGTCACTAGAGGGCAGATGTGCATTTTCAGATTTTAACTGAAGATTATAAGGGCACATAATTAAAAAAAAGAGAATGACCCACATTGATAAGCTATTTACAATGAACACTCTCATTGTCATTTTTAATTTCATTTTCCAAACACAACAAAACACCCTTTACCAGAGGCAAGATAGTCTTCAACCAAGTCCCACTTTGACAGTTTCCACGCTGCCTCGACTCGATATGCATTCAGATCTGACTTCCATCGTGGCCTTTAAACAGAAAATGAGTTTAAATAACACAAGGACTGGTTTAATTTAATTGAAATCGCCCAAAGGTCTTGCATCTACATAAATATGTCTACCTGCTTGCCAGAACGCCATTGACTTGTGTTATTACTGTGGAGAGTTGACCGAGGCCCAACATAGAGTTCATAACCCCATGATAATGGACAAGCTGCATTCAAGGGTAAAGAAAGAAAAGAAAAAGCTTTCAGTTTTCGTAATGTAAAAAATAAGAGGAATGTGTTTGTGATGGTCCATATTTGTAAGTCTTGGATAAAAGCATCAGCTAAATAATTAAAAGCAAATGTGATTTAAATAGTGATTATCCACATAAATGTTTTTGATCAAGAATATGTAAGTATTTCCAGGCTAAACAAAATAAGTTTCTCACATTATTTTCCTTAGACCTGCAGTTTACTGGTTATAAGTGTCACCTGTCACCTGAACATGGCAGATAAGACTAGAATAGGATTGTGTGTAGTTAGGGCTGTCACGATTATGAAATTTGGCTGACGATTAATTGTCTAATAAATCATTGCGATTATGACGATTATTTGTCTGTTTTAGAGCTTTGACTTTTAATTCTCATACATTTTTGATTCAGCTTTGAAACGACCATATTGTTCTGAATATAAAGACTATGTTCTTTTTCTTGGAAATACATAGGAAAACATTGGGTCATCATACTTAAGGATGAAGCCACCATTAAAATGCTATCAGTCATAGAAAAGCTTCTAGTCTGTTTTTTTCTCACTTGCAAGACTACAATAAAAATGTACATCTATGTTAATGAGATTTTGGTAGACTGGTTTTCACACTGAAATAATATTAAATTGTACTGCAGGTTATTTTTATGGTATATGCTTTAGTTTTTTTTTAAGTGACTGTGTTGTGGTGGTACATTTTACAAGTATTACCATGCTTTAGTTACAATATACACACTAAAATATGCAATGTGCTAGAGATGGGACGTTTGACACTAAGGCTTCGAAGCCTGTTTTACTCTATTGAAGAAGACTGGTTCGAAACTGTGTCGAGGCTTGTATCAAATGTATGTGATCACGTGACCGATGACATTTGAGGCTTCATACGTCACAATTAAACACCTGAAGCGATGTGACTGATTCAAATCTTTGCCGTGCCTTCATTCATTATAAGGAGATGCAAAATGCTCTTAATGCAAATCAGAAAATCTAAATCCAGGGATGTCCTTATAATCAGTTTCACCATAAGAGGTATCCACTGAATTGCATATTGCAACATATTTTAAACATTTTACTAGTAAAGTGACATTTCAAAACTATGCTTTCATGTGTGGACAATGATTCTCAGACTGAAGATACAGCTGGTATTGCTGAGTATTGCTTTTGTGTTAACTGGAATCAACAAGATGTGAATCATTAGAAAGTGGCTTCTATAATTGCAGCTGACCACTAGATGTCACTGGTAGGGTCTGTCATTGAGGCTTTGAAGCTTTGAATCATTTTTGGTACAATCAGGAAAAAGCCTCAAAAGCTTCACAAGGCTTCATCTGCCCATCTCTACAATATGCAGATGCACTACAGCTCCCCCTAGTGACTTCTATAGAGATGTGCAATAATTGCGATGATCTGAAATCATCGCGATGAGGTCAAACAATCGCGATGAGACGATTATTTAATAATCGTGACAGCCGTATGTGTAGTGCTGACCTGGTCTGGCTCCAGTTGGATGGCTCTGTCATAGCAGGCAGTGGATTCTCTCAGTAGTCCAATGCTCTCATGCTCCAGGATCTGCTCTCTCAATGACGGTTCCTCTTTCCTCAGAGTATTCACCCCACTCACACCATCTGGCTCATGCATGGCTGCATACAGACTCTAGAAGAGTCGCAGAGTCGAGATAATAATGCTGAGAGCATTCTAATTTCTACACAAATAACGATACATTTTTATGCTTAAAGTATATCTGATCAAAGACATGAAGCCTGCTGAGACCTGAAGGAACGTAAGATGGTCTTGAATGTCCTGCTTCTTCTCACGGATGAAAGACTCAAAGTGCATGACAGCCCGCGTGTAGGCTCTCGATCGAAAAGATGCCTTGGCCAGCACATCCTGAGGAATGGTGTTGAGGAAGGCCACTACGCTCTGATATTCACTGTTCTCTGGGCCTAAGAGAGGGGAAAAAAGGTAACACTGTCTAATAGCAAAGCAAAAGTATACTGTACATCTAATGTTACTGCACAAACTGTAGAGGATACAATAATAAATCATTGAGAACATTGTACAGTATATGTTTGTTTCCAAGTATTGCACCAATAACCAAAAGATAGATTAAAAATCTTCTAAACTCACCCATGGCTTGTGGTTGGGGCTGTTCTCTGGCATGTTTGCCCGACCTCTTGTTAGTGCTCAGGCTCTGCAGTTTATGACGGGACCACTGAGTGAGATGGTCCAGCATGGAGAAGACCGTCTGTGTGCTGAGCTGACTCAAGGTGGAGGCGTTCTCTTGCAGTCGAGCTAATCGTGGGTCACCCTCCTTCAGGACTGCCATAATCTCTTCAGTCACCTGCGAGACAAAACCACCATTCTGAACCTCATTCACTGTTGAGTGGACACAGTTTCCTATTAACAAACAAAAGCATGTCTTTGGGTGTCCATGGGATTTGGAATTGTACCTCTCGCTGCTCCTCTAGAGTGCATCCGATCAGCACATACACCAGAATGTGGGGCAGTAAGTAGATGGTGACTTTGTAGTCATGCTTTATGATGAAACTACAGCAGTTGAAAACTTTGCCGGCAAGCTCATGTCTGACCTAAAACACGTGAAGAGAATGAGGTTGAATTGACTGTATTGGAAGCATGACAACGTATCTACTAAATAAATGGGCTTACTTTACTGATCAGATACCCTGCCCATGTTGCAGACCAGTCTGGGAATTTGCTTCCACGGCTGCTGAGATATATTGGCTTTTTCAGCTTAGACCAGTTCACCACCTTCTGAGAACTCTTATACCTTCGGATGATTCAAAGAGTTTATGCACTCTGAACAGCTGGATATGGATTACAATACCAGCTACACAAACAACAACGCAAGCTAAGTCTTCATCGTGCTAACCTGGTATTGAGATGTGGCTCCAGGATTTCCTGAACCTGCTCTGGAAATCTCCTCCATAGTCTGCGACCGGGTGTGTCAGTTCTTCCCTCACGACATTCAAAGATTGATAATAACTCCTGAAACACAGTCAATAACACAGTACATTTATATCACACAGTATATTTATCCTAATGTGTACCACATGGTATAGACCATTTCATCGGACGCACGTGCACCTGACCCCCAGTTAACTTCCGGTCTGTGTTTGGCTAGTGTCTAATAACAGAACAATTTATACTTGATTTAATTTATGTTAATATTATTTTTTATTATTATTTTACTGTATAATAATTGTATTAAATAAATGATTTGTTGAATTTTGTTGTATGTTCATTTTATTAAATAAACAATTTGTTGAATGGGTCCTGTATTTGGTCGAATTTAAACAAACCGTATGGTACATTGACATCTAGGGGTTGAGCTTGTTATCGGAGTCTAAATTCGAAATATTGGAGAGACATGTTTAGCCAAGTAACGGTTCTTCTCGGTTTCTTTTGATTGTTATCAGAAATAATCTACAGGCACTCTTCTGTATGTGAATGTGTACAGGAAGTTCAGTTGGGGTCAACAAAAGTGCGCATGCGCAGTAACGTTTGTTTATGTTGTTAAATTTCCCGTGAACCGGAAGTTGAGACTGTTTACTTTTGTATCTTGAAGCATTTCCGAGTGAAATGGAATTTCTAATGAGAAAAATAGTGGGCGTGGCTTTTGTCTTTCTCTGCGATTTGACTGGAAGTATAAAAAAGCCATTTTGAAATGGCAGCAGACTGACAGTTGAAGGGGAGATTTAACGGATGCTCCAACCAAGCCGTCTAACATAAGTCATTTAAGATGGATAGTCATTACAGGAAGGAAGTGCATTTTCAGATTTTCACTAAAGATTATGAGGGCACACAAATTTTAAAAAGAAAATGACCCACATTGATCAACTATTTACAATAAACGCTGCAATATTTCATGAAAAAATAGGCATTGTCATTTTTTATTTCACTGGGACTTTAAGATGAAACCATCTATATTGAAATATTTCTACCTGAGCTTGTAAACATAACCTGACCACTAATCTCTTTAAAAAGTCTCACTAACACTTTTTTCCTAAACACTTACTTTAGCGTTTATAACATAGGTCTAAATGCAAGGGTCACAAGGAAACAATTTTATTATGCCACGTTTCATACCTGCATGCCATAGGCTGCAGCATCTTGGGCTCTTACATCGTCTGCATAGGCCAGAAAGGCTCTAATTAGTTCTGTCAGTAGCTCATACGCAAAGTTTGGATCATCTATCCCACTCTGAAAGCATAGAGAAGTTTTTTGTTATTCATTAAACATATACATATCATTTTTATACGTGTAGTATGTCTTACCACAAAAGTTGAGCCCGTTCCTTGCGTATCAGCTAGCGACAAGTCAAGACGACCGGGATCAATGGCTCCCAACTCCCCTAGGCATTCCCCACACAAAAGCCTGGCTTCAGGATTCACATCCTGGCACCCCCGGAGCAACACAGTCACAAGTTGAGAGATCACTGGCTCTACCATCTCACTGTCCAAGACATGCTTCAGCAGAGCATTCTGTAGAGAAGAATATGTGTCATTTTTTGGAGGATTTATTGACAGAAACTCAATATAATATACATAACCATGTCTTTAGAGGTGTATAAAGACCTTACATAATGAAGGGTTATGTTTTACAGAGCACATTAGGCAATTAAGTTATCTCCTTTGGCAAAGTAGCAAAAACGTGACAACGTCTTAGTGCTCCGAAAGGGAGGGGTGGAGTGAGCCATTGGCTGCGATGTTTAGAAGATTTAGTTGTTGCTAAATTTCATACACTGGATTTTTGAATGCCAAAAAAACTGCAAAACTCAAAACATACCATGGGTGCCTATAAGATACGCAATCATGGTAACAATAATAGTAAATAGTAACGAAAAACAAATCTAGTTATGTTGAAGTCTCCTCCAATTTGTGATTACCATACTCGGTGAGGTTGGATACCATGCCTACGTGATTTGCATGTTATAGATGTGTGATGTTTGGTTCTTTTTGTATCAAAGCCGATAATGCATTTTAATTCATTATGAGCGAGTCTGACCTGGTTCTTGTAAATCATCTCCTTAAGGCTTGTGAGGGCATGAATGCGCACGTCCACATTCTCATGCTGGATAGCTCGCATAGAGAGCTGCAATGCTGTCTGCGTGTCCGTGCTCTTTGAGGTTTCCTGCGGTTACATAACAATTGCATATTAACAACCATTATTATTGCAACTAATTCCTTTTCACAACCAAGTCACAATAATTAAACAATTGACTAACTTAAACTTGTAATTATCTGCTTGCAATTGGCTGTTTAGGTTGTACCTTACGGAAGTCTTGAAGGACTTTGTGGATGTCTCTCAATTCTGGATGGTCAGGCAGGAAGTAGATTTCATGAAGAAAATCCTGCACTTCTTCCCTGTGATGTTTGGGGGGGGGAATTGGATACAAAAATAAAATACATATACATTAAATCTTTCATATATTTTGAAATTATAAAATAATAAATCAAATGTTTTTTTTCACACATTATCATACATATTACTTTTTTTTCCAAAATATTATCTCAAAATCAAAACACGTTGAAGAAATAAAACCACACACCTGTTCTCCACTATGAGGTAGTGCATGATGACCGCAGTTTCTTTAGGCTGGATGGAGATGAGAGGTAACAGTGCAACGATCACATGACTCAGAAGCGGACCCAGATAAGACAGGTCAAGACAGCGCACAAAACAGTCCCATGTCCTGTTAGACAACATGATAGGATTTAAATCAATATCATTATCATGGAGATTTGTTGACAAAGTGCAATTCTAGTTTCATCCTTTGATCTGAGTACTAAGCACAGATGGTGTCTTTTCAACTTAACATTAGCCCTCTCATGCAGATGACATCAATTCACACATCGTCTTGACCATGTTTCAAATCAATCCACACCTGCAGCAGAGTTCTGGGAAATCCTCCTTGTATCTCAGGCCAGTTCTGAGTGTGGTCATCATCTTCACTCTGACCGAGCTGATGTGCTTTGGACCCAGAAGCTTCATCAGAGACATTAGACTGTTTAGGGCCTGCAAGGAAAAAATACGTGAATAATATTGAAACGTAGCACTAGCAGGCCTCAAAAATAAAAGCTAAGCTGGTTGGCTGTGATTGTATCCCATTTGCTGTTTAGGACATGGTGTGTGACCTGTATTTACAGGATCAGACATTTTCCAGAACAAATAACATTTTGAACACCCACCATTTTCTTTTTTTCCTTCTCTCCAGCACTAGAGCTCAGCAACTGCATGTTAAAGAAAGCCAGAATGCCCAAGAGCTTGGGTTGAAGATAATCTGCCTAAACAAGAATACAATCCCAGATCAGATTTTTCTAGGACGGGTTATCATAACACGAATCTAGTGAGATCTAGACACACGTGGGCTCTGGTCTGTTCAGTATTATTTGGCCAGAGAGAAATGAGAGCAGCCGTACCATGCACCCCGGGGTGGTGATTTCTCTGGGGCCCTGGTAGGGGTCGTCGCCGGAGGAGAAAGAAGCTAAAATTGCCAGTCCATTAAAGACCTGCTGGTAGTGTTCTCCTAGACGCAGGAGCAACTCATTATGAAGACCCTGGAAGTCCTGTCTGAGCAGACTCCCCAGTTCAATTTCTGTCTCATTCTTAGGAAAGAAAAAAGTATTTGACATATCATGCAGAAAAGCTATTCTACTGTATGCATTGGTCTTCATTATAAACGACACCTTAAGGTAATGGAAAGCTCTCTCCAGCTCCTCCTTGGTACAAGAGCACACTAGGTGGGAGAAAATGTACTTGAAGTTATTAATGAGCATTTCCCTGCGGTTGACGTTTAGCTGCTTGGCGATGGTGCGGATCAAGGCAGAGGCTGTAGGACTGGCCTTGGCTGCCAGGAATGGAAGCAGGACCTGTAGATTCCGCTGTAGACAAAGAAAGTTATTTTAAGAAGCAATTTATTTTAAGATAAAAGACACATACTTTCTGTAGCTTTCAAATAGGGGCTAGCAGTGTCAAAGACACTTGTTTGACATACTCATAACCCTGCACATTGTAGAGACTTTGGCATAAGCCAAATGGTCGGAATCATTAAAAGAAGAGCCATAAACCCCCTCCACTCTCTTTTGTCCTGGTTTCTTGATATCAACATCAAAACATCAGAGTCAGACCTGGCTCCAAGAGGACCTGGATTTAGGTTTGTGCTTTCACCGTAAGTGTTGATAACCCTTTGGTTTCTCCATGGGATATTTACGACTCCTAAGCTTCAAAGCAAGCAAAAGGAGATGTGAGAAGTCTCTCTGTTTTGTCTCACCTGTAGTTTATCCAGAGAAACTTCTCTGACAAAACTACACTAAACTGTCCTTTTCTGTAAATATATGTAAATATCTAGGTTATATGTTGTCGCTCTTGCCATTTTAAATAATCTGTAACTGTTAAATAGGCCAGTTTAATTCAGGCTTTGTTTGTATTCGTACCTCCGAATGAATCATGACTTGATGCAATTCAAACCTGGCATATTTGATATCTAAATGTTTGTCTTTACAATTCCTCCTTATTTATATATATTGTGTGACCATAGAACACTTTATATTCATTATGTTATCATTTGGAATGGTATTTTGTAAAGTTGGTCATAAAGATGCAAATTAGCTGTTGAGTGGACAAAAAAACTCTTCCCTGCTTAATTCTGATTGGTCGATTCAAACTCAGGTGGGCATGCCCTCTCATGAAGTTAAATATCCAGCCTGCTCTGAAAAGGAAGCTTGGCCTTTTTCTCTATACCTGCCCTCATCAGAAACTGGTTCGTGGCGTCTCTTCGGAGACTGCCCTTTTCCCCCACTGGGGGGAAAGAAGTAACAATGGACTTCTGCTGCCACGCACACCTGGCTGAGCCATGCGGCCGATCACGAGGCCCGGAACTTTTCAGCAGGACTGCATTCTGAAACCATTTGAACATTTCCATCTCTCCACGTGCATATGAATATTGGTCCAGCACAAAGCTTGCAAGTATCCGATTCTATATATAGAATAGCTGCGTTAAGTTCATGCCTCTTTGTTAAAGATGATTGTTATTGGTGTTCAGAAATGTTTTACCTGCCTCGCGGCCATGCTCTCTCTCTTTCTCTCTCCGCACTCCCTAGCGCGTTTGTGTTTCATGTACTGTTTGTGTTTATGCGATCGTTATTATGTTTACCATGTAGAGTAGAGTTTAATAAGCAACCATATATATTCACCTATGAGAATTTTCTGTGTTCGGCTCATATACTTGGTCCCTTAAACTGTGATTTACGCTACCTTTGCTCTAAATCCTGTTTGGTAAAGTCACGTTACTTATGGCCATGAGATAACGTAAAGTGTATAATATCATTGATGCATTCGCTGGACGAATACATACAAATATTGTTATACTTTATATTACTAATCAGAGACGGTAAAATATGTGTATTTAATAACGATTATTATACGTATTTTCCATTGAGCTAAACTAATTCCTTGACTGAAATTGATGTTTTAAATAACTAATTTCATGGATGTGATCTTGATAGATCTGGTGGAGAACCATATTTGGTGAGCTAAGCTCATCATTATTTTAACATGCAGCTACAACCGCTACAACATACTGCAGAATGTGTAGGATAAATGCACTGTATGTCACTTCTGGTCAGCCAAACATGTGCTATAATTGTTTTGTTGGGCTTTTTAAAAAAAAAAAAAAACATCTGATCTTTTATTTCATTCCTGTATGTCAGTGGCTGATCTTGGCAAATGTGGTACCGACGTGTTAATTATGTGGCTTACGCTGAGGAATCGGTTCAGGTCTGGGAAATCAAAGACGTGTGCCACATGAGATAGGATGTCCAGCGCGAGCTCCCTCTGATGAGCCGCCTCCTCCTGTAGAGCCTCGTTGCTCTGATCCGGAGTGCAGCGCAATGCCATCACATGTCGCGAGTGCAAAGACTCAACCAAGAACTGAAACAACAAGAAGGACAAAAATTGATCGTTTTCCCTGACAACTGATGTGTTTTTAAACCTCAGCATAGTTACTGTACAGCATTTCGTGTGCATTTTGGGAAAATTCTAGAACAACAATCACAACCAAAAAATAATTGATCATTTAACTCAGGATATACAAAGGCACACTGACCTGGCAAATTGGGTTCCTGTACTGGTTGAAGAAGGACTGCAATTTGAGGTCTCTACAGGTGGCTAATGCCTGAATCTCAGTGTAGGCTGCCACTGACACCTGCGTGGACTTGGAGAGCAGGCAGTGCAAGAGGCGAAGAAGTGCAAAAGACACGAGGTTTCCTTCAGCAGCTCTGAAGAACATAATGAACAGCCAAAACCAATTTTATACCTTTATTCTTTAACATCTTCGGTTGCAAAAATGCAACAAATGGCAGATAATACAATCACAATGGTAAGGAGAGGTAACGTTTATCCCTACCTCCCAATTTCTCCAGTGGTTATTATCAGGGTGTTTTTGAGCTCATTGTTTCTAGAAGTCTTTGCATTTGTATAAGCTTCCTTCAGCCTGGAAACAAGAAGCTGCAGACCCAGAAAACAAATCAAGAACTGTGCATTAAGCATGGACGGGTATTATAGTGATATGAAGATCTCTACCTCCTTCAGAAAGCCATTTCCATTCCAAAACTCTAGAAGGTTTTTGATGTTCTGGCCGAACATTGTGCGCACTTCCTGGTCTGGATCTTCAATGAGGTTGATAAGGGCACTGACCAGAGTTTTTGTATCAGGATCACTGTTACCCAGATCAACGTGCTTGAACAAGTGCCGTATATTCCTGATAAAAGCTGCCATTGCAAAAAAACAAAAGAGATTTTGTTGGTGCTTCACTTGGACTTGAACTTTGATTTACTTGGTTTCAAGGAAAGTTATGAAGCTAACAAGTACAATAAAGAAACAGTTCACCCAAAAATAAAAATGATCCCGCTTTTTACACGGCTACTTGCCACATGAGAAAATCACTGGACATGAAATGTGAATTTGAAATATTTTTTCATTTTATAACTAATTTTTACCGAACGCAGACCTTCCGCGAGGAAAAAACGTTTATTTTCGGGTTTAAGGTAAGAAACGACGAACATGCAATTTGGTGTAATCATTTGTAAATATAATGTTGTATATGTTATTAAAAGACATATTTATATTTAATTTGTCAAAAAAAACCTGTCAAAATGATTTGCTGCATTCGGGTTACCGTCTGTTATTAGTTTTGAGAGGTTGTTATCTGGGAATAACGAACTTGCAAATGTTGCGACTGGCCAATCAGGATCAAGCATTCCAACGAGCCGTGTAATAAATAATTTGAACAAATTTGTCAAAAATCATCTTCAAAACTCCATGCACCTAAAACATTTCAGAAATGACAGAGAGAAACATATGCCTATATTTGCCCGTATACCTTGTTTTACTTTCTTGTCCTCCATGGGTTTGAGCAGCATTAGGAATGGGGTGAGGATAGAGGCTCCAATGGACGGTGTATGGCTCGAATGGGAGTCTGAAATGCTAAGACCAGCACAGAGCAGCTCATGGGGTGGCATCTTCTCCTGAGGGAACTGCAGTTGTGAGCTTTCAGACAAACAGCATGCCAGCTGCCCTGTAATGCCAGCTAGCTCGATCTTTACTTGCGTTGAGCTGTCCTGAAGTCTGTTCCTAAATATATGAAAGAATTAAAAAGTAAACAAATGTACATTTCCAGACCAAACCAAAAATTGTGTTTGTGAATGTTGAATAACGTACAGCAGGACCTCATGTATGAGGGTATAGGATTTGACACCCAGGTGGTGCAGCAGCAGGGGGAATCCCCGGACAGCACTGGCCCGCTCAGCTTCACTTTTACTCTGCAGGGCCCAACGGTACACAGACGCTCGCCAGTCACCACACACACTCTTAGACAGAAGAGCGAGCAGGTATACACAGTGTGCTCGAGTTTGTGCAGCTTTGGATAAATGAAAACAAAACAAAAAGCATTAGTTGAGCATTGAAGCAAATTTGATGTACAGTATTGACTGCAGGAAATAGATTGAAAAAACATCTCTCTCTGTATGTTTTGCAGGCCAGACACTTACAGTACGCAGGAGCAAGTTTCTGAGACAGCACAATCAGACTCGCAGGAAAAGTGGCTGTCTGATAAACTGTATGTGAAGAATGCTCAAGCACCCAAGGAATCGACAGCAGGGCACAAAGATTCCTGCAGTGACTTGTGTCAGACTGGCTGTTGGCTGTAAACACAGAATAGACAATACCTGTTGCAAAGAGTTAACAGTTAAAAGAAATGTAAAACTAGGATTAAAAGGACCTTACCATTAATGTACAGAACAGCATCAAAGATCCTGACGGAAGCTTCTACCAAAAGCTCCAGCTCCTCCTCATTAGAGGTGTTGGCCATCACAGTGCGGCAGCTCTCTACTATCTGAGCCAACATGGGAGGCTTTAACCAAACCAGCTGTGCTGTATCTGTGCTCTCCGATGTCTTTTCTTTACTGCCACTGAAGAGATTTTTCAAAATGTCATTCACCAACCATGCAACTCAACAACGACCTTCAAAAAAATGAGGACTGTGAAAAAGTTAGAACACTACCTTTGTGGTGCATTCAGGCAGTGTCTGGAGCAAAGCGCAGCCAGGTGGAAGATAACCGCCAGTCCCTGCACAATGTTCACGCACTGGTTCACTGTGTGGTCCCTCAGCTGGACCAGCAGCTCCTCCAGTCGACTATCCACAGCAGCCCACACCTCACTTCTGTTCTTCATGTCCACCAGCCTGATTATCAAAGAACAGATGGAGGGAATAAGTGTCAGGTATATAAGGCTATAAGCCGTTGAGAGGTAGCAGAAAAGCGTATACATTGGTTGGGTTTTGGCCGCGCTCCTTAGTTGTGTTGGAAGAGAAAGATTTGGTCGCTTGGCTGGAACTCCCTCTTCATATATACTCGAGTAAGCAGGGTCAGAAACCCCTGCATGCACTTCCTGCAGTGCAGCGATGGCCTCTGTGTTAAGAGCAGCGAACAAGAAGCCTTCCACAATTTGCTGTTTTTTAACAAAAAAAAAGTTAATTTAACTTTACAGTATCACAGGGAAAACATAACATGCATCCTCTAGGGGTGTAAAGATGTATTGCTGTATAAAAATATTTAAAAATTTAAGATATGAATCATAGAGCAGTGATGATTTTTAATTGTTTAATCCTATTGGTTGAGCTGCCAACATGTGACCTGAGTCAATATCTAATGTCTTTTTTGTGCTTTTACTGCTTATAACAACTTTTAATTACTTTCGTAATTTTAATATTACATTTTTGAAGGTTTTCAGTGACAGCCCTAAATAATGTTTTTATTGTTTAACATACAGAAAGTTCAAATAAATCTTGAATATTGTTAATGTTAATAGAAACGGTTAACTTGTATTGGAAACAAACTGTTATTTATAATATAATTTATAATAGAATATAACATAATATATTAAATGTTTTTATTGTTTTCGAAGTATCGTGATACTATCACAATCGTAATAATCGTCATGGATTATTCATGTAAATGAATATTGCCTTCCTCTATATATGTGAATAAAGTGCATTAAAACACGTAGCACCACCAAAAACATTATTGGTTACCAAATGAGATTTTAGAGCTACTGCAAGGGTGTGATTCACATAACACATTTTCCGTAAAAAACACAAAAGATAAATTATTATTTCACTTATAATCTTTCATTATTGGGCAAACTATTTCATGTAAGTTTTTACCTCCTGCTGTCCAGGGGTTCCAATGGTTCCAATCAACGCTTTGCAAATGGCCGTGACCCTTTCCGTCCGGATCTCTACTGCACATTCATATCCATGAGGTACGAACTCCACGACAAAGCAGAAGACATCACAAAGTGTAGCTTTCACTTCCATCACCGTCAGCTGCTCAAGAGTCCCACTAACCACTAATTTCTCCAGCCTCTCCATCAACCTGTTTAAATGGACTCTCTCAAACTTGCCGTGTGGCCCTTCCTCTGGCTGGAAAACACATCGAGAGAGTTTTTGGAATTCCTTGCCATAGACCCTGAGCTCTGATTCCTTACAAGCATGCAAGGAATCCAGCAGATGCAAATAAGCAGAGAAAAATGGCTGTGAATGATCTTCAGGGAAACCTCCCAGGATCACAATGCGAACTAAAAGTAACATGGATGCTGCTTTTAGCTTTGGGCTCCCATTGGACAGGATGAGGCAAGCAGAGTCCCACACGATGCCCACTTCCTTTGGGAAAAACATGCCTCGCAAAATATCCGTCAGCACTGATAATACAGTTACAAGCAACGTTTGTGCCGAGGCACTCGAGGACAGCTCAAGGACAGTGGGGGTCAGGTAAACAGCAGCCTCGGAGGATGTGATAGAGAAGCATTCCACCACTAATGGCCATTGTGGAGATGGTCTGACCTTGAGATTGATATTCACTATAAACTGCATCAAACGTATCAGCTCTGCAGAAAACAAGCCACATATGACTGGACCCTTGGCTCTAAATAGATGAAGTAATGCACAGATGACAGAGGAGATCTTCATGTGAAGATCCTCACATTCTGGGCTGGCAGCAATTCGCAAGAGGCGGTTCATGATCCATTTACTGAAATCTAGAAAGTAAAAAAAGAGGCATACTGTCAGACAAACAATGTATTCGATGGATAAGGTTGTCAAACCATGTAGACCTACCTGTGCAGCTGTTCTCTGTGTTTCTAAACTGATCAGACAGACATGCTGGGTTTATAAACATCAATGAAGAGGATTTAATGATGTGTTGCACAAAGTCCAGCAGCATAACACATGCAGGCTCAGTACTGGTCTTCTTACACAATTCTAGAGCAACTGCAATGTGAGAAAGTAAAAGGGTAAAGTTAATCCTCAGAACAGCAGACTAGGAAAAACATGGCAAAAGATACAGTGAGTCTAAAAAAGACAGTAATGAAATTTCATTGAAGTAAAATGAAATTCTTTTGAAAACATGGGGAAATTGGGTACATGCATGCCTCACTCTTACCAACGTCAACATCTGTCAGTATTCTGTCAATAAACTGACAAAGTATCTGACGAGGTTTCTGCACGGCCTGGTTGTACTCGACCGAACTAGCACTGGAACGACACGAGAGTGTTTTTACAAGCTTTCATTTTATTATTTGTTGTACTAATATTTCTAGTTATGTTATTGACGAGGAGAACGACAGATGTTAAGAGAAACTGATGTTACCTGGCTAGTTCTTGCAATGCAGGAATCATTGCTGACATCTCGAGTCCTTGCTCCATCTTAACTGAGGGAACAGTTTCACTACGTACAAATATTGTCTGGCAAAAGATTTGTCCTGGCAACACATTTAGTCAAATAAGATTCGGAGACTGTGCATCAACATCTTTTCACATGCTCAACTTTCGCTCTTTCATGAACTCGTGTACGGCAAGCGAAGTGGGTAAAATAGGTGTGATACGTACTGCGCAAACTGATCGGCGTCTGACATCAAAATATCGCGATAGCAATTCGAGAGTAGACTGCTCTGTATTCGTTCGCCTCAGCTCGCGATACTTTATGTCATATGCCGATGAGTCTGCGCAGGCATGTTTTTTGGTTCTGCGAAACGCGAGTTGGTTGACGTGCAGTCGTGGTGGTCATATTGCAGTTACTATGGCAATCAGTCGACACGAGGCAGAATTATGGCAATGCGGAAGTAGGCTGTAGGATGAATGACAACAAAAACAGCTTTCCTGCAATCCCCGATCCACACTCAAAAACATAGTTATAATGGGGATCGTAAAGTTAGCAGATTTAATTCGCTTTGACGCGCCAGCTTCTGTGAAGAGTAAAGAGATCGGCGATTATTCTGGTAAGATCAGGGTATTACAATGTAATAAATCAACGAAACAGCTAACAAAGCTACGTGAAGTAACGTTAAAGTAAAACTAAAATCCAATAATCTATTCACATACAGTAAAGAAACGATAAAAAAAGCTGAAAAAACATCTCGACCTTACAAACCATGATTTACTGCAGTAGTTACTATAGTATAGTAAGTTAACGTTACTGGTAATAACACCAAAGGTAGCACAAATTTGCCATCGTCTCACTATAGCAACCATAGTTTAGATATGATATTTTAAGTAAAACTATAGTAAAACAAATGGTAACCAATTCACCAAAACCATTCTTACTATACTTTTACCATTGTTATTTTTTCTAAGGGAGGTACACTTCTGGACTGGCTTGTTATTGGTTGTAGTATTCCAGTTATGTTTACCTGTGCCATGTGAGAGTTGAAACTGTACTACTAACAGCTTTGTATCTCTCCAGGGAAGATTGTTGCACTGGATACATCTATTGTTATTAATCAGTTTCGCTCAGCCGTCCCCCATCTTAAGCTAAGGTAAATTCATCACACAGAAAACATTTAATACAGATTAAGTTGGCATTAAAAGTCACAGTAATCTAAAATCACTAGTGTTGATATAGAAATGATATATTTGTCATTATATACTGTGATGTTTTTTCATGGAATGTTAACATAAAATGTAATAAAAACTGTTGTTACAGCCCTCTTACAGGCTTATTTTACCGCACTCTGACTTTCTTGGAACACGATATTAAGCCTGTCTTTGTATTTGAAGGCAGACCTCCTTGTCAAAAGCAAGCCGTGGTGAGTTGTATATATTAGCAAACTTGTTTAGGATTATTTAATGAATGAGTAAATTCTCAGCCAAGACTAAAAAGTGACACATTGTCTCACACAGAAATTTAAATATGAAATGTATTCCTCTAGCTGAATAAAAGAGCTCAAAACAATGGGTGGAACAGCTCAAACAACCCAAACACAGGTATGTGGAGTTCCTGTATAGGAAGAGTTTAAAAATATGTTAAAATAGATGGAAATTATCTCATGCTATGACATGCCATATAATCCTATATTGTTCCTCTTGATTAATAGTTCAGATATTCTGATTACATTTTGATCCATCGATTTCAGTGTCCTCCCGTACACAAGATTGTCTGCATCTTCTACAGCTCATGGGTGTCCCGTACATCAGGGTATTAATTACTATTTTCTTTAATCTAACTCATTTCTCACTTGTAGTGTGATGATATGAGGTTCAAATGAGTTTGTCTTTTTCCCTGAATGTCAGGCTCCAGGTGAAGCAGAAGCACTGTGTGCTTATCTGGTTAAAAGTGGCACAGTTAATGCTGTGGCCTCAGAGGACATGGACACGCTGGCATTTGGAGGGACTGTTCTACTTCGTCAACTCAATGCAAAGAGAGATAGGTGAGACGCAGTTAGAGCAAGGCAAACATTATTTCTAATGTGGTTTCTACATTTCTGTAAAAAAGGTCATAGTAATTGAAGTAAATGCTGTAGTGGTGCATACATTTATATTGACACATGCTACTTTAATCTAATCATAGCTTAAATACAAAATACATATCATTAACATTTCCTTAAATTTATGTTATAGTGAAGTCACAGAGTACTCCTTACCAAAGCTTTTGGAAGCTCTACAGCTGACACGTGAAGAGGTAAAACATTCAGCCTTTTTTACTGAAAATTACAGATAACTTTTTGCTTCATTCTAGTCTTCTTTATGTCTTACAGTTTGTTGACCTGTGTATCTTACTGGGCTGTGACTACTGTGACAAAATTGGAGGCCTTGGGCCCAGTCGAGCACTGAAGCTTATTAAACAGCATCGTACGATAGAGGGTGTGATGAAACACGTCAACCAAAAGGTTTTTAACAACTTGAGGGCAATCAAATAATGGCAAAATTTGTATTTATGTCATTTTTATATAGGCTCTTTAAGATAATAAGAACAGACATTTAAATCGTAAACATTGCATTTTTAATCATATTAATGCCTTAGGCAAGCCTTTCATAACAGCTTCCGATTCTTACAGACACACCCCATCCCTTCAAACTGGCAATATGAAGTTGCCCGTAAATTATTTTTTGAAACACCACAAATTGAAACCCCTGAACTGGCTTGGAAGGAGCCCGATGAAGAGGGATTGGTGCAGTTCTTATGCAAAGAAAAGCCTTTGAAGTAGGTCTCTATAATCTAGTGTAAAATATTAATGAACGTTCTTTGCCAAGTGCAGAATAAGTGTGAGACATTAATTGCTTGATGTTCTAATGATTCTGTCTGAGAGGCTGGAGTAAAACGTCAAACTTCCCTTTTTAGTATCAATTTAATCTTTGGGCCTTATTCACTGTTTTAAGGGAAGACAAGGTGAGAGGACGTATTAAGAAGTTCCGTGAGTCTTTGTCAAAGAGAAGAAAACAGAGGGAGGTGGAGGAGAAAATGGGGCTAACTAGACAGTCTCGCCTTGAAGAATATTTCCCTGCAACACGGAAGAGAAAGGTACAATATCTATTAAAGGAAAGTGTGAATTAATAATTAATGACTTGCTCTGTCACTGTGTGAAACATTCTTGCCTTTCTTATCTAGGCCGAGTCTGCAGTTGTGGAAGGGTCCAGCAGTAAAAAACAATAAAAGTAAACAATTAAATAAGACTGTTCCTTTCGGATCTTGGATGTAAAAGCATTACTACCAACACAACCATCACGTCTATGAAAACTGTTGGCAGAGATTTATTGATTGTTTTTTGTATACTTTACTAAATATTTGGTTTTATTTTGTTTAAATAACAACATCATGTGAAACCAGTGCCAAGAGAAGTTATTTTTAGTGTTTGTATCATGCAAAAAAATAATTTTATGTTTGGGAACCTGTGTTTAATTACAGTAAACCTCAATTTTATTACTACAACCACACTGTGTCATGTTTTTTTCTAAATATGTCACCCCAAACAGTGAGACATATAATAAGTACATTGTACAGTAGTATGTGTCTCATTTTTAATGCAGTTCCATATCTTACTGTACATTAAGTATTGAAATACGTATGTATTCTTATATTCACCAGTAATTGTTCCTTTCACACCCAAAAAGAACCAAGGTATTATGGGAATATCAAATAATATATAATAATAAATACATGCCATTATCTTTCAGTACCACATACATTACCACATGTAGTTTAATACTACAATAGTTTTTGAACACGCACCATCAATGCCACAGTGTACCATAATTGTTTTACCAGGGTGTGACCACAATACATTTTTGAAGGTGTCTCATGCTTTTGTATACAACTAAAAATGTAAAATATTTTATATAACATGTCGCATTGGATGATCTCTCGTTACGGCCTCCGGTGCGGTAGGTGGCAGTATTGACACTTATAAAACAATAGCGCCGTATATTCAATCTCGCGAAGAACGGCTCGTTGATGGCTATTCCTGGCAGTTTTATGTGGACCGATTGTCCAACGCTGCCGGGCGTGTTGATGCACTAGATTAACCCATAACTCAAAGCTCTACTTGCCTAACAGCCGTTAGCTTTGTCATTTAGCGATGGCGGCGAGTGCCAAACGAAAACAGGAGGAGAAGCACCTGAAGATGCTTCGGGAGATGACCAGCCTGCCTCCCAATAGGAAATGCTTTGATTGCGATCAGCGCGGCCCGACCTACGTCAACATGACAGTGGGCTCGTTTGTGTGTACCACTTGTTCTGGAATATTGTAAGTTTATTAATACAAGCCCTTCTCATTCAGACAGATGGTAGAAGAACATGTTTTCCTCCCTGGACTGTGTGTGAGCAGACGCCTGTAACCCCTCCCATCTGAAGGATCATCTGCAGAATCTGTCCCAATTGCTTCTGTAACATCACAGCATCTGCTTGTATGAAAATATGGCGAGATTCAGAACAGACTAGCCGAACCTCATATTCGTATTATTGTAAGACATTGTTGTGAGTAGAAATTGTGTATTTTTGCAAATATGCTTTATTGCAAGTTGCAGTAATTGTGTGCTCATACCTTTATCAACGTGTAACACACCCTTGTCCAAACATTACAGCTGCTTATGTATACAAAGATTATGCACAATAATGCAATGCTGATCAAATAGGATACTCTCGGTAGTTTACTCTTAGTTAAGTTATGTTGCCCCATCTTGAGTTTAATTATTTGTTCTTGAGAAGTTATTTTTACTTATAACATTTTTAAACTTTCAGTAAGAATGTGTCGTTCACTTCACTGTCGTTTTATTTGTATTCCAGACGAGGACTCAACCCTCCACACAGAGTGAAGTCCATCTCAATGACGACTTTCACTCAGCAGGAAATCGAGTTTTTACAAAAACACAGCAATGAGGTAATGCACACTTGAAATGTTACTTAAGGATATGTGAACCTGCTAAGGTCTAAGTAGTCTCTTCTGTTATACTCAGGTTTGCAAACACATCTGGCTTGGGTTGTATGATGATAAGAGTTCCGTTGTCCCTGATTTTCGTGAACCTCAAAAAGTCAAAGAGTTTCTTCAGGAGAAATACGAGAAGAAAAGATGGTAAGGTGTTTCTGGTCTGATCCACCCATACTGTACGTCTTTTTTGTGTTTGTTCGTAACATTTTTTGCTTTGTAACTTAATGATCCTCAGTATAAATATTTAATAACTCAAATTATTTTGGGAGATAATGCATCATTTTTGCAGATTATTATCGCAGACTGTTGAGTAAAACTGTTGATTTGGTTTGGTCTTCAAGCCATGGGTATCGTCGTGAATTTGTAATGGGTTTTTAGAGTATCAGGTTTCAGTTTAGAAGTAAATAAAGGTCTGTAATAGAGGTGCACCGATTGACCGGACAGAGATCGGAATCGGCCGGTTTTTCGTATGATCGGCCGGACCGGTGACCGGCCGGTCAGTCTCACGTCTCGCCGATTCCAAGCCGATCTTCTGTTGCACGTGATGCGGGCAAGAACGTCACAGCCGTCAGTACACTCAAAGCCGCAAGTAAACATGTAAACGTGCGCGCGCACAGCATGTCTTTCACGGCTCGTTTTTACTCGCATGTGGGTCCACCGGTACCGGTCTCTGCTGACTGACGCGCATCTCTCATGTCCGCTTACTGCACGCGCGTGCACACGCATCATGTACTGTACAGACAAAAAGGTGCACTGTAGTTCATCTCTCGCTGCTCCGTATACATTGAGTATGTATGCTAACAGTGATGCTATTAGCATCATGCTAAACTCTGACACATGCTAAACTCATATTGAAGTCGTTCACTCTGTGTAAAACAAACGTAAATTCCATTCATCCTGATTCCTTGTCTTACGTTAAAACTGTGGTCATTTCACCTAGGTAAAATGACATTCAACACGACTTCTACTTGTTTTTAAAAATCCAAAATATAAAAAAATGAATAAATCAACCAATATATGTAATATATATCTGATTGAGTTCTTTACTAACACAAAAAAACTGCAAATACATATACATCTTTAGAGTAGAATTCACTCATAAGATTTTTAACTTTTTTATTGAAGTTGCAGCAAAAATCAACCCACTTCTTTTAATACTACAGACACAAGATAAAGACAATTTATTTTACATTTCAGAAAAAATGAAATAAAGCAATGTTAGTTTCAGAAACAGACAAGAATAAAGTTGAAGTAGGCTATTTTATTGTTATCTTAGACTTTTGTGAGATGAGTACAAAAATGAAAAAGGTAAATTAAGTGACATGTTTAGTTATATTTTATTATTTGTACTTCTTTTCAGTCACAGAATTCTTCAATTTAAGAGTTGTTTGGGAAAGAGAAGATTCTGTAATTTAATGCAGCTTGGAGAACTGCATTTAAGGAAATTTGGGGAAATTGTAATGTTCAATCATTTATTCAATGAAAATAAAAAAAATGTGTATTGAAGAAAAGTTATTATGGTTTTATATACAGTATACTGTCAATTATAGTTTGTGGATAGAAAATCGGAATCGGCAGGTTTCACTTGTAATATAATCGGAATCGGCAAAGAAAATTGCAATCGGTGCATCTCTAGTCTGTTAACATAACTTGAACCAGAGCCCTTGAGAGAGATAGTAGCTACAACGGAAGTTAACATTTTTTGCGTGTCACGTGATTCATGGAGCCTTCAGATAGTTCCAGGAAGTTATGTTTTCTCTTTAAATGTTTTATTTCTTTCATTGTTTTATTCATTAAATGACTTACATCTTCAAATGTGTTAGAAGTTCTCACAATTGGTCTGTTTTGCAGCTCCATGCGTTACTAGGAACTTCTGGGAACGATTGAGAGGCTCAATGAACCGCAATTGCAGTGAAAAAACTGTTCCATTGGAGTCAACGAAGTTGGCTCAACTCTCTCTCTCAATGGCTCTGACTTGAGCAGACTGTCTTGTATTATTTAATAACACAAGTGACTCACTTATTTCAAACATTAATTATGTGTGTTCTCAAAACACAAGTTGTAAAAAGTTCGCTACATATGGACTGTAGTGACTGTTTGATGAATCACATACTATTCATCAAAAGCAAAAACTTAGGAAGTGGGCAGTAGTGTTTTATTACAAGCATATGTATTTATGAATTGATATGAAGAATGACTATATGAAGATAAAAATGACATTAAAATAAAAAGTTAATCAGACAAATATTGAAGTCTTTACAGTTTGTTTACTTTATAAAGCACACAACAGTTAACTGCATACCTTATTTACTTGAAAAATGGAAATATTTAGGGTTGGCCTACAGAACAGCTCTTATTGTTGCTGTCATTTGCAGGTATGTTCCCCCAGAACAAGCCAAAGTGATAGCTTCTGTCCAGGCCTCAATATCTGGTTCATCTGCTAGCAGTACCAGTAGCACCCCTGAGGTTCTTCCCCAGCCTCTTAAAACCCTACATCTTACCAAGACTCCATCCAACCAGGTAACTACACACCAAGGTCTTCTGCAACCAAGGATCTGCCTTTGTTTTTTTTTCAACTCTAGTCACAAATACCAGGCTGTGCCACAGTTGACGGTCTTTTAGAATTGATTTAGCATCTTTGAGATTGTGCATCTCGTTTTTTGTTTCACTGTTCATAACTTGAGCATGAAATATCTCTTTCAGTCTCCAGGGACCAGTCGTGCTCAGGCCCAGTCTGCAGGACAGGAGAAGAAGTTTGACCTCCTGTCTGACTTGGGTGGAGATATCTTTGCTGCCCCTCCAGCTCAAACTGCCAGTTCTTCAAACTTTGCTAATTTTGCACATTTTAACAGGCCCTCAGGTAGGAACAAATGCTAATTGCACACGAAGTGCTTAGGTCAATGTGAAATCAAAATGGACCCATTGACATCTTAATGTCAGTCTTGTTGTGTATCATGAAACTGCACTTCTGTACGACTGTTGTGCATGATCTCTGTCAATTCACCATGTCTTGAGCTCAGTGTACGTTGTGCAGTTGCTTACCTTACCATGTGTCGACACCACAATTTCAGGTGCTCACTTTTATTTTCATCATCATCAGTCTCTGTCATTACTGAACTTTGTTCCCCCTGTGCCGTCTGTAGCACAAAATAATTCCAGCACAGACTTTGCCAACTTTGATTCCTTTGGAAACGCCAGTGTACCTTCACCCCCCTCAAAGTCTAACCTTCAGCAACCCCACACAGGTACCACACCCTTCCCATTCGTTGTGTGTTACATCACACTCATATTCTCATTTCCTGGCTTGTTTGTTGTAGAATGTCAGCATATAAAAACATGCCAACATTGTTAAACGTAATTGTGTAAGTCTTGTTTTTATTATTCGGTGTGCTTGTATGGTTCATTCAGGAGGCGGCATATCGATTCCTCCACTGCCTAGTATGGCTCCTGGCCCACCTCAAAGCAGTTTATCAAGAGAGGACCGTTACGCTGCCCTGGCGGAGCTTGACAGTGCTCTCAGTTCCTCAACTTCAAGCGGTGGACCACCAGGGTAAGCAATTGACCCTTCGCAAAAGCCCGCCCCCCTTCCTTCCTGTTGCCAAGCTTTCGGTATCAGCCAAACAGGTTTGTTTGTCTGACAAAATGGCGGTCAGTCACGGGGGGGGGCACATAATATCGGCAATATGATTGGTCAGATCGCCTGTCAATCAAACTGCTTGCGAAGGGTCAATTACTATACAGTACAGGGTCATTCCACGTCAACTCAACCAGAGGTCCCCGGCTCGAAAGTTTGATTTTTTTCTATTTTTACAGAAGCAAGACCAACATCAGTAGTGATGAAAGCCAAAATATTAAATGCCACCGATGAATAGTTATTAAGTAATCAATTAATTTGTAGAGGGAGGTAAAAATGACAATTTTCACTCTAAATTTGGAACCATATTAGAGGGGGTAAAAAATGACATTAGAAATATGCCAGCATCATCATTTTATTTTTACACAGAGATTGGCATATCTGTTAGTAAATCTGTTCATTTTAGCAATCCTTGATGCATTTTATGCCAATGGTGACTGTTCAAATATGAAGAAAGGGCATTTTTTGTGTTCTTTGTACAAAATTTGCATGCCTGTAACTCTAGAACCATTAGAGATACCTTAATGTCCTTTTAGAATCTTGTACTTGGCCAACTTGTCTTTTGGGAACTACATTTTTTTAGAAGAACAAATAATGTTGAAACTGTAAAATGTATCTTTTTCCTTCTATTAATACAACTGCACTAAACAACCATTTCAGTGTCTTTTTGGCACTGAGTTACTGTTAAAATTGATCGGGTTAAGGCACATTAACTTACTCTCAATAGTTTATTATAACACCTAGTCCTAGTAAGCGAATCTGTATAAGATTGTACAAACCCGATTCCAAAAAAGTTGGGACACTGTACAAATTGTGAATAAAAAAGGAATGCAATAATTTACGAATCTCATAAACTTATATTTTATTCACAATAGAATATAGATAACATATCAAATGTTGAAAGTGAGACATTTTGAAATGTCATGCCAAATATTGGCTCATTTTGGATTTCATGAGAGCTATACATTCCAAAAAAGTTGGGACAGGTAGCAATAAGAGGCCGGAAAAGTTAAATGTACATATAAGGAACAGCTGGAGGACCAATTTGCAACTTATTAGGTCAATTGGCAACATGATTGGGTTTAAAAAGAGCCTCTCAGAGTGGCAGTGTCTCTCAGAAGTCAAGATGGGCAGAGGATCACCAATTCCCCCAATGCTGCGGCGAAAAATAGTGGAGCAATATCAGAAAGGAGTTTCTCAGAGAAATATTGCAAAGAGTTTGAAGTTATCATCATCTACAGTGCATAATGTCATCCAAAGATTCAGAGAATCTGGAACAATCTCTGTGCGTAAGGGTCAAGGCCGGAAAACCATACTGGATGCCCGTGATCTTCGGGCCCTTAGACGGCACTGCATCACATACAGGAATGCTACTGTAATGGAAATCACAACATGGGCTCAGGAATACTTCCAGAAAACATTGTCGGTGAACACAATCCACCGTGCCATTCGCCGTTGCCGGCTAAAACTCTATAGGTCAAAAAAGAAGCCATATCTAAACATGATCCAGAAGCGCAGGCGTTTTCTCTGGGCCAAGGCTCATTTAAAATGGACTGTGGCAAAGTGGAAAACTGTTCTGTGGTCAGACGAATAAAAATTTGAAGTTCTTTTTGGAAAACTGGGACGCCATGTCATCCGGACTAAAGAGGACAAGGACAACCCAAGTTGTTATCAGCGCTCAGAGCGTTCAGAAGCCTGCATCTCTGATGGTATGGGGTTGCATGAGTGCGTGTGGCATGGGCAGCTTACACATCTGGAAAGGCACCATCAATGCTGAAAGGTATATCCAAGTTCTAGAACAACATATGCTCCCATCCAGACGTCGTCTCTTTCAGGGAAGACCTTGCATTTTCCAACATGACAATGCCAGACCACATACTGCATCAATTACAACATCATGGCTGCGTAGAAGAAGGATCCGGGTACTGAAATGGCCAGCCTGCAGTCCAGATCTTTCACCCATAGAAAACATTTGGCGCATCATAAAGAGGAAGATGCGACAAAGAAGACCTAAGACAGTCGAGCAACTAGAAGCCTGTATTAGACAAGAATGGGACAACATTCCTATTCCTAAACTTGAGCAACTTGTCTCCTCAGTCCCCAGACGTTTGCAGACTGTTATAAAAAGAAGAGAGGATGCCACACAGTAGTAAACATGGCCTTGTCCCAACTTTTTTGAGATGTGTTGATGCCATGAAATTTAAAATCAACTTATTTTTCCCTTAAAATGATACATTCTCTCAGTTTAAACATTTGATATGTCATCTATGTTGTATTCTGAATAAAATATTGAAATTTGAAACTTCCACATCATTGCATTCTGTTTTTATTCACAATTTGTACAGTGTCCCAACTTTTTTGGAATCGGGTTTGTATATTTCCTTGAGTTATAGGGAAATTTTGATAAAGGGATGTTGTTAATTATGGCCAGAGCACTGATGATGTTTGTTATCATCTTCAAAATAATTCACATGTTTTTGAGAGCCTAAACATGCTCGAAAACTCATGAAAGTTTGCATACATGTCAGAGGTGGTTAAAATGTACATCTGAAATGTGTTTCAGAATGAAATGTGGCAAAAAAGGCTCTATAGCGCCACCTAAAAAATAAAGCAGCCCTCGTGCTACGTTTTATGTAAATGTACAGTATGATATTTGGAAAATGCTTCATTTTTAAGCAGTCACCATTGGCATAAAATGCATCAAGGATTGCTAAAATTAACAGATTTACTAACAGATATACCGATCTCTGTGTTAAAAATAAAATTATGATGCTGGCATATTTCTCATGTCCTTTTATACCCCCTCTAATGTGGTAATACAAATTAATTGATTACTATTTATCGTGGCATTTTTATAATTTTTTTAACATGACTCCAGATGTTGGTCTTGCTTCTGTAAAAAAAAATCGAGCCGGGGAAATATTCAAAATTTGGTTGATTTGACACGGAATGACCCTACAGCATTCTTTAAACTCTTTGTGTGTTTATGTATATATTTCTTTTCTGTGCGTGCTTTACTCTGGATTGCAGAAGTGTGTTTGGAGGTGTGCCAGGACCAGCTGCACCTCCAAACCAGCCCAACATGCAACAGGGTTTTGCAGGTAGATATCACTGCACATTTTAGTATGTTTAATTTACGGTTACTTGCGTGTATCATATGGGCTTAACACATTTTTTTGTGCAGCTGCTCCTTCCACAAACCCATTTGTGGCTGCTGGGATGGTTCAGGAGACGATTTCCACGAATCCGTTCCAGACCAATGGAAGAGCACCTGCCACAGGTAAAACGTAGCCTCCGTCAGGTCAGCATGCTCTTTATGTGTCTGTCCATTTAAGGAATGAGCAGTTGAAACATGCTACTCCTACTCTGGTCTCCCTTTATGTACACTAGCCTCATTTGGCACAGGCTCCATGAGCATGCCAGCTGGCTTTGGGAACTCGACCAGTTACTGCCTGCCAACCAGTTTTAGTGGGACCTTCCAGCAGCAATTCCCTGGCCAAGGTCCCTTTCCCCCACCTGCAGCCTACCACCAACAGCCCAATGGTATGTGAGACTATAATTTGTGTTTTTGTGAGTGCAAGGTGACCCAAAACCCCAGTGGCTTATGCCTTTCTTTTATGCATAATTTTAAGTTATGAGAAAGGCTGTGTGTGGATTGTATCAAGCATCTCTTCTTGTGCTTTTTGCTTTCATGTGAGTTTTGATGTTGCATGATGTTGGAGTAGCAGGTTCAGTGCTTTAGCAGAAAAGTCAGTATTTAACACTTATTAAGATAATACATCAGCTGCATGGGATTGTTTCTTGTATGGTGCTTTTCAGGTGGTTTTCCTACCTATGGACAGGCCAAACCTATGGGCAACTATGGTCAGGCGGTCACCGGGCCTGGGATTTCCAGCAACCCTTTCATGGTGTGTTGCTCATTGGTTAAAATGAATATAAAGTGGGAGAGATGTTAGTTATTCATTGCTGTGGATCTTCACAACTCAGCAAGTCTATAGTCTTTTATTTACATTTAGTAAATTACCATTTGAGTAATCATTTGTAAGAATCAAGCTGTATTCTGAATTCTTAACATTTAACAATGGTTTCACATGTATTGTTTTTAAGGTCTTTATTCACAATTATGCTTAAATTTGTCTTTTCAGGGTGGAGGCCCGGCAGGACCATACCCGACAGGAGGTTCTTCCACAAACCCCTTTCTCTAAAGCGCTTTTTTATGCCACATCTCAGCAGAGTCATGCACACATTCCGCATCACCAGTCCTCTAAAACATAATGTCTTCAAGAATCTGAAAGTCTTTAGATTTCGTATTCACTTCCCTGGGTCTTTGACATTTCTAGAGAAAGAGCTGTCAATATGCAGATGATGGTGTTTTCCGAACCGTCTGTGTATTCTGTTGGACAAACATTGTTGGAATCGATGCGATTGTCCTTCCTCATTTATGCCTTTGACTCAATAAGTAATGTTTTATGCCTAGAAAGTATGCTCCTCGTGCATATCAGCATTTGAAATCCTTTGAAAAAAAACATGTTATTCAAAAAGAGAAACTGTGACGGAACTGAAGAACAAAATGTTGTCTAGAGATGCTGTAGTTAGCTGTCCAAACAACTGAGTTTGTCTTTAGCACCTGCTCGAGCAGATATGTTACATTCTGTTGAGGCGGAAACACAGGAAAATAAACGTCACTAATTGCCTCAAGGAGGTAAGGAACACATGGTTTTGGATTAAAACATCACACCTGTTTTAAGAGCAGAGGAGCTCAGCACAAGCGGGTTTGTAGATAAAGCAGGTGTCTACAGCACAACAGGACTGAAAAGTGTAAGTGGTAGAAAATGCTTTTTTATGATCTGCCCATAGAGTTCTATAGCTGCACCTTGAAAAATGGCAGGTCTGACCTCCATCAATGGATTTTGGACCACATCAAAAGTTACCATTACAGGTATACAAGTTAATGTGTACATATATAAATATATGTATAAAATATTAAATGATTTTTAACTACTGTGTTATGTGTCTGCTGTTTTTACTGCTGCAGTTTTTAGTTGTTTTTTCATTCAAAATTAATGATTTTGCCCAAATAATGGACATATGCTGTAAACCAAATTTATTGACTGTTATTGTGTTCTAGCTGAATAGCAGTCTGTTAGTCAAGGCCAAAATATTTTATTAAATGGTATGTTTTGAGGAACATGTTTATAAAAGTGAAAGAGAAAAACAACATTGAAATATATCTGCAAGCATCGAAGAATGCAATTCCTGTTTCCCAAATTTTGCTGAAATGTAAATGTATTGTCTAGCCGTGGCAACACGCACAAAAATGTGAGTGGGTCCTCCCCCAGAAAAAATGTAGAGTGTAAAAACGACACCATATCAGCATCTTCAGTGGTGTAGTGAGAAAAACATTACGACAAGAAGTTTTGACGCTATCGACACAAGTTCGCCTTTTGCCAAACGCGCTCCTTACATTTTCACATTACATACCTATCACATCATACAGGCATTTATTTTCAACGACATGAATAAATATTTGAAAAATAGCTTGCAGATTTTTTAAAGTGTATAGTAAGGTTAGGGGTAGAGGTCTTTATTGTGACAGTTAGTTGGCATCCATTTAATGATTTTTATAAATATAATAATTTACCCTCTATAACAATACTTTGTTTATATTGCTGTGTCAAAATGGAATTTTTATGGATTCTGAATAAGCGAGGTGAAATGGATTTGAGAAAGCGGCAACGTGGAATTCAAAGCTGAAGCTGGAATTTAATTTAGGCATTTCTCAAGTGGAATGGATTTGACTGATGGCGTTCTGAAAATTGAACGACATAAGCGCTAAATAGGGACGGTAAAAGTGAGTGGGTCCAGTATCATTGGTCTTAAACAGTTGCAACACCCATGACCGTTTGAGATATAAAAAATCTGTTCGCAATTTGCATCCCAATGTCTTGCCATGAGCTAATGGGTGTGAGTGAGTAAGTTGTTCAGGTCGACGAGAATTACGTACCAAGTTTTGTATGTGCCTCATGTCTGTGTGATCTGAACCAAGATGTTTTGCATAACACTGCCACGCCCGTGTGCCAGCCTTTGCCCTGATGTCCGACAATGTTTTGAGCATGTTAAGCGCCCCGAAACGTTGATAGAAAATATATGAGAAAAGACAACAGGACATCTCACCTATGGTGCAAGGCCTCTCTGGCCTGCACCACCTCAAAATCAGATAAGAATCGTTATAATAACAGATGGAAAAAGTGAACCAATCTGATACCCACATGCAACACTATAGTTTACGTCTTAGTGCTTATATTAAATACCATTTTGTGTTTGCATGAGCAATTATTAGCTACATCTGAGCAGAATAACTACTTTTATCAATTATTAAAAACATAAGGTTTTCGATCCAACAAAGGTTTTTAATTTCCATATGGATATCTATACGTTTTCCCTTTACTTTCATCCGAATCTGGTGAAAATATGAGTGAAATATATGTGAAGTAGTACGCTTTTTTTCAGATATCAGGCTCATTCCTATTCATTAAACGTGATGCCAAGTTGCCATTATATTATAAATAGCAGGGACAATGTTTTATTAACACTAATGTTTAGTATATGGTGACTATGAGAACTCGTTAGCTGACACGAACACGTACGTCGACTTCATATCGCTACATAGCGACAGTGGCACGCACAGCTCGACCATGTTTTAACAGTTTAATGTGCAAATATTCGCCAGATAAATAGAAACGCGTTATATGTTTCAACACAATTACTTTGTACGTCATTCATCCATTGATCATGGTTGTTGGAACATGAACCTAAATCACGATGGTCTGTGTGAAATCACGTTTCGATGGTTAAGAAGGTTGTTGTCATGGTAACGTGTCAAACGAGTTAGGTAATGGCGAGCTTGCTTGGGAAAACTCTGTTTGAGATCGGAGGACAAGGTCGTGCGCCTATAAAGGACTACTTTTACTTTGAAATAACACGATCTGAGGTTTGTGTGTTAAAATGAGTTTTTATTCGAAATCGTCTCTTTCTGAACTGTTAGTTTTGGCCCGGTAAAGTGTTACCGAAGATCTCATTAGCATTAGTTAATGCATTAGCTTACATGAAATGATGAGCAACTTATTTTTAAAGTATAATGTTTTGTTAAATAAGTTTAAATTAACTAATGTTAGCAAATACAGCGTTTGATTGTTACCTTTCCTTTTAACTGTAAGAATGGACACTTGCTTAAAATGTTATGAAATGAAGTAAATAGTAAAGCTAGTTGCATTGGAGGTTAAGAAACTGTTGTGGTATTTAGATGTAGTTTGCAGCTTAAATTACATTTATTTTAATTAACTCCTTACCTCAGGTCATTTGGAGATGGTGGAAGATTTCTCTGAGATCAGACTGCAGGAACACAAACCCAGGAGAACTGAGAGAATCACACGAAGACTACATAGAAGACAGACGTCTGCAAAGTAAGCCAATTGTTCATTTTAGTCTAATTTTGTTGTGCTCGCTACTACACTGAACTATTAAAATAGTTTCCAAATGTTGCTTTGGTTGGTTTGTTGTGCACAAAAATTAATGAACCGAACTGACGTTACTGATCTCATTCAGGTCAAGTGGCCATGGTATTCGGTCCCCACATCTTGCAGTACTCCATAAATTTATGCCAGGGCCAATATGACTACCTTGTACGACTCCCAAACTGTATACTTTTCAACATCATGGCATATTTGAACCTTGAAGACATTTCAGGCCTTTCACACACCTGCCGTAGGTTTAGAGAGGTAAGGATACTCTAACTACAGCATTTTTTCTCACTGCAAATCTTCTCTCTGATCGGTTGGATTACATTTAATATAATGATATATCCTCTTTTTTGTAACGCTGCTCATTGGTTAAATGTGCTGTTTATTCTTTGTACAGCTTTGTAACTCAGAGGAGTTCTGGGAGCAGACGATGAGAAATCATTGGGGTGCTCTCACTTCTTCAGTCGAAGCTTTGGCTAAGGATGTTGGCTGGAGGACAGTTTTCTTTACCAACAAGTTGCAGCTGCAGATGCAGATTAGCCGACGGAAGCAGAAGGAGAATCAGCCCTGTGAGGATACGGAAGAACAGAGATGCCCTTCATTATCTTTCTAGGAAGGTTTGAGTTGAAGACCTTGTTTAAAATGTTTACAGTAAACCTACTTGGTCAGAGCCTATTTAACTTGATTCTGTCTGTTTAATACTGCTTATGCACTGTGTACAGTTCTTTATTTTACTTCATTAAACATCTGGCCGCTCACCCCGTTTTATTTGCTCATATCTAGAAACATTTTAAATCAACATTGTTCATTTTGAGGAAATAGTTTGTGGCTACTTTCCTCTACATTTTCATCTGGCATGTTCTTGCACTCTGAGAGGTTGTATTTAATACACATATGGCCAGTTTCACAGACACGGCTTAGCTCAAGCCAGGACTAAGCCTTAGTTGAATTAAGATATTTATGTGGGTTTTATAAAAATGCCTTATAAAAATACATTACTGGTGTGCATCTTGAGACAAAACAATGGCACTGATATATTGTAAGATATTTCTGGGCATGTTATATTGAGTTAAGACAGGTCAAACATTAATTTTAGTCTGTGACTAACCTTAAGCCTTGTCTGTGAAACCGGGCCATAAAGGTCTAACATTATGCCAGAAATAATATTTCCTGGACTTAAATGAACCGAAAGCTTCAGTCATATCTCCCACTGTTCTAACACTGGTTGTTCCGTGTTATTAGCAGGGAAAATAGTAATGGCATAATGTAACTGAGTGCAGCTATAACTTCAAACTGCTGTCATGTGATGTAAGTTTAGCATCAAATACTAAGTATTGTAAATTTAGCATTAAAGCGGCCATTCCTGATGCCAATTTTCAAACTTTAGTTATTGCTGTTAAGAGCATAAACAATATCTGCAAAATGATAAATCTCAAAGTTCAATGCCAAGCGAGATATTGTCTTTAAAGCAGCCCTAACACACACGGTTTCTGCCAATCTCATATTAATCTTGAATACCTATAGAGTAGTATTGCATACTTCGTATCTTCGAAGAGTATTTAGTTTGATATACACATTTATAAAAGATAGATACAGCTGTACGATTATTTCTGAAAGCATATGGCGCGTGCGGGGGGGGGGGTAGGCTGAACTAAAGCACGTGCGCACCCATTGCCAACAAAACACAGACATCAGTTTCACTCACCCCATGCGGTTCATGTCCGGCATCTTTTAGCGCTGGGACGGCTCCATATATCAGTTTCAAACGATCTCCAAATCCAGCGTTATATCCACCATTTATATAACATTCATCACCCAAATGCAGTGAACAAACAAACACCTGAACTTCGCGAGCGTATGCTTTCTCTTTCTCTCCTGCACACAAGTGAAAGTGACGTCTGCGCAAGCTCCTTTTACTGCTCTTCTTGCTGCCGCATGGGTGTGCTGCGTGCTTTTCCGGGAAAATTGTCCAATAAGGCACTAAGAAAAATTGTTAGGAAACAGTTCTATATGAAAAAAGCTTTCCGAAACCTGTACGATCGCTGGGGGAGTGTATCGAGCACAGAAATACTACGTATAAGCCCAACTCGTTTTTTGCATGAGAAGACGGCACGTTTAACATTGTAAAGAAGTCAGAATGCATGACACACCGTTGCAGCACCCCTTTAACAGAATTAACTTTTCAAGGACTACAGAGAATGGCTGGAATCGGACGTTTGTGTTTTATATGTATATTTGCCCTTTACAATATTATATATTGCTTAAATGTTTTTTTTAACTCAGAGATATAACAAAATACATGATAATTATTCACATGATCATTTTAATCAGGTGGTTTCAATGGATACACTTTGGCGCAATTCAACTTTCTAATCACCTTTGATAAACGAATAATTACAAAACACAAATAAGCCCTAAACCAATTAATTACTCAAATTAAATTACTTATTTATCCAAACAAAAATCAAGAGATGTGTAAAAATGGTGTAGTTTTATGGACAAGCTAAGAAAAGAACAGATGAGGAGAAAGTTTAACTAGAGCGTGGTCGGATAACATTTGGATAACGTCCATGTTAAAACATACTTAGCACATAAAAACACCACAGAAGAGATTTACTCAGGTTGTTCTTAATACTACAATAGAATGCATAGAGCAATGTATCTATGTGAGAGACATCAACCAATAGGCAGAATACAGACAAAATAATCATTTGCAGCGGTTTACAGTCAAGCATGTTTCTGTTACAAAAAGAACATTCTATTGGCATAATTATTCTTCACAATGGGAAGTGTGGATGAACCTGTTATTGCCGAAATTAAACTGAGAAAACGCATCGCAAAATCACTAAGCTGTTGTATTCCTGTAATTGTTTACTTTTATCAAAAGCATATAGCCTTACAAGGTAAAAATGAAAATACATGAAAATAAAAATCTCTGAATGTGCTGTACTTGAAGAAAATGGAAAGCTTTGTTTCATGTGATGTTTAATAGTACAAAACCCACAATACGTTGTGCAACCTGTCTCTCATAACGTAAGTTGTTGTGCTTGTCATTACATCACATGGCAAATCTATGGCCCACACTCCAGTACAGTAGGTGCCTGATATGCACTTCAAACGTAAGTTGCCAGCCACCCACCATTGAAAAGGAACAGAAGAAAAATTATGTCACATGATCACGTCAATATGGCGTACGACGGCCGATCGCATTCATACTACACCCATTCATGCAAAACAGTACGTACCCATTTAGCCCTCGTTAAGTAGGTACTTCCTGAAATTGAGTACCTGCTCATTGAGTATGCGATTTCGGATTCAGCCACGCTCTAAGCGGGGAACCAATCACGACAGACCTCGTCAGCTTTACCAATCAGAGGGACTTTATATAGACCGGAAGAAATCGAATCGTTTTGTTAGAAGAGGGACAGCAGTGAACAAAAGACTTGAAATATAATGCGTTTTTTGAAACTACACTCTTAGAAGAGATTGAACCTTTAGAGTTAAAAAAAAGAACTTAAAAGTTCATATTTGAATTTTAAATAATCGAAAAGGTTAAAAGTTGAACTTATAAGTTCTATAAGTAACCCTTTGTTATTTGGTATACTGTTAGAAGTTCTTTTTAGAACCTCTATTGTGGTAAAATGTGTCATGACGTGGAGGTGGTGAGGACAAGGACAAAGAACAGAGGACCCAGGCGCAGACAGCGGGTAAGGGGTTAACACAAACTTTAATAAATAAACAAAACAAAAACCCACGTGGGGGTAAAACAACAAAGCACACGGGTATAAAACATGACATCAAGGACAAGGACTAACTACACCTAACCAAACAACACTTGAATTAAATACAAAATAACTAAACTACACTGACAAACCAGGAACTCACCACATGACACGCACAATGAACCAGCACAGGACAGCGAACAAAGGGGCATTAAATAAGGGATCAAAGGGCAAGCCAAAAGGGCCAAAACGCCTCTCTCCACATGAAACAAGAGGCTCTGCCACAAAATCAAGAAAAGCAAGACAAGATGGGGCAGAACCAACTTTTATGAAACTTTTATGTAGGAGTTTAAAAGTGATTCAGGATCAATCTGAGAGCAACTCTGAGTAAGGAAAAGACAAAAACGTTTATCTTAGTGAGGAGGCGGGGCTGACCCCGTTGCTATGTCTTTTGAAAACTGTGATTGGTTGTTTGGCCAAGAAGGAAAAAATTTACATGAAAATAAAACAAATGAAATGCAACACTAAAGTTAAAATTTCTAGCATTCCAAATATGGACAACAATCAGAGCGTCAGTACTGAATGTTAATGAAAATTTATGTGTTAAACGTTAAATTGTGCTTTCTTATTGAACAGCCAAAGTTGGTAACTGTATGTCTGCAAGGCACAACAAGCCGAAATTAACAGTCTGTTTATTTAGGTAAACATGCTGATTTAGTGACTATTATAATTTATTCTGTGTTGGTCAGCTGCATTAAGTCAGCAGCAGTCTGTCTTAAAGGGATACTTAACCGCAAAAAATTTAAATTCTGTCATCATTTACTCACCCTCGGATTGTTCCAAACATGTATACATTTCTTTGTTTTGTTGAACACACAGGAAAATATTTGGAAGAATGTCAGATCTCATCGCCCACTGCCATAGTATAGGGAAAGAGTCAGTAGGGGGTGAGATCTGACATTCTTCCAAATATCTTCCAGCAGAACAAAGAAATGTATACAGGTTTGGAACAATCAGAGGGTGAGTAATTGATGAGAGAATTTTCATTTTTGGGTGAAGTACTGTATCCCTTTAAGTGTGAACGTTTGTTTAATCTTAATTATGATTATTTACATGACAAGACTGAATATTTAACTGAAACCAATGATTTCTTGATCAAGTTTACTGTGGTATATTACTGTATAGCTTTTAATCATTCAATGTGTTTTCTGTAGAATTTGTGGTTTTCCAGATGTGTCTCTCTACTGTCATGTTGCCATTAATGTGGAACCCACAACCTGTACAAAGAGTCAAAATCCTACATAATTTTAATGAACAGATAATCCTTGATCTCCATTTATGCTTAACCACAAGGAACATGCTGTAGGTAATGTTTAATCTAAATTGATAAATGCATAATCTGTGAATAATGCATTTTATTGAGACAGTCTTGTGGCCTGAAGGAGTACTGCAGAGTACACAACATAACACAAATGAGTTTCACTGATCTGTGGTGTTCTGTTTCCAGTGCTGTGTCCACCCATGTTATGCATTTGTGCCTTCTCCTGCTCTGCACTTTTAAAGCCCACTGTACGGTATGTAAACATCATGTCTACGATGGTGAACTTATGTAGAGATCTGAGTAAAGTGGTTTTCTATTCTGTATTCGTATAAAGGTATATTTAAATTACAGTTTTTCTCGATTGCTTGAACACATTTCTTGAAATTATGCCTCGTATTCTCAAAACAGTAAACACAAATCCATAACATCTCACCCAATTCCCCAAACATCCTATTTTCAGGTCAAAATGAAGCTCTCTTCTCAAAACCATTCAAACTTGCTGAAAAATCAAGCTTTTCCCACAGACATGACACACAAGCCCTCAAAACCACACTGCAACATAGTCTTAGACACTGGTGAGATCAATTCAAAACACTGTTACTAAAACCTCTTAGTGGGATTCGAGAATAATTTGACAGCTTAGTGTGTATTAGAATATACAACATAAAAGAGTGCAGATCAAAGTGCAAGAATGAGCTTTAGGAAAAAATAAAAATAAAACATTACACTACTGAAAAGTAGATGAAGATGATCTTACAAGACAAGAAAGGTTCAAAAACCAAAGAACAATATAAACTGGTCATGCAACACAATACGGTACACATCTGCACAAATAACATTTACATTCAGGCATTTAGCAGATGCTTTTATCCAAAGCGACTTACAGAGACGATAACGGAAACAATACAGTGAAGCGATTTGTCAATAGGAGGCAATGTAAAAAATATGGCATCCTCTGCACCTTTGGCCCAATTTTGTAAAAGTATTCCGTATTTTCTGCAAAAATTGTGCTACAGTTTACTGGATACAGAATAGTGACATGTCTCATATAAAGTGTGTACTGTAATTATACTGTATGTTTACAGTAAGTAGTATAAAACCCAGTAGATGATTCTAGGATGCACAATTACCTGTGCTCCTATTGATATTATCCTGAGATTCTGATTGGTGTGTCATCAGTTTTGATACTGAATGTTTACTGATGGATAAATGTGTGCTATTTGAGTTTACATATTGACACTTCAGTTTATTATATTGTGTGTTTGTGTTTTCTGAATGAGAACATGGTTAAACCTTTGCAAATTGAGACTGTTTGTGTGTGGGGTTTGTACAAGTTGGTGTATTGTTCTGAGAATGTGTTTATAGTTTTCAGAAAATGGTGAATTGTTTCATGAATTGTGTGTTAGCAATCGAGAAAAACTGTAACATTTTGTATTTAGTAGGCTATCATACACCGGTTTGGCTGTGTTGCAGAATTTGTCCATGCAAGACGCCAAGCAAGTTTTCCTCAATGATCTGGATTACCATCACAGGTAAATAACATATTTATATTCAGGTTTCTTGCCTCTCTCTCTATTCAGTATTTTGGGTCAGTTTTAAGGGGATGTATTTATTATAGTTTCTTATTAATACACAATAACAGCAATATCAACATGAATGAATGATCCTTATCATTACCTCAGGCTCTGGCATCTTGATGTTTACTGATGATACATATCCCTCTACTGTGATCTACTGTGCGAGATATCATTAAACTCTATGTCTAAAATTACAGAGTTGAAGATGTTAAAGTTAATTGTTAGTTTATTAATTTGTCTGTTTTTTTGTATTACTTATTATTGCACTTTTTCAAAAAACATACTGTGGTCCTGAAACTGTCACCCTGCAGTACTGAAGGATCATACAACTGGGATTTACACAGCTCTGCACTGCATACATCAGTTAATGGACTTTCTCTCTGTTTACGGCTGATGTTAGGAAGAATGTTACTGACTGACAAATTCACCGTTCACTTACATACAAAAACACTAGTCAAAAAGCAACATTTTTTCTCTTGTGCTCTGCTAAGGAAAGACAGGAGGGTTTGGAATATGATGGCGAGTAATCATGATCAAATATTACAGATTAAAATGGGCATTTTTTGTTTGTTTAAATTAATGGATGCAGTGAGGTGGGCGTGCTTTATTTCATAATTATTTTACTTTGTTAATGTTATACTTATCACAATCAGATGTTAAATAAAATGTATTGTAATTTTGTGTTTTGTCTGAAATTTGTGCATGTACGCAATAAATATTTAATGGAGAATCATGGTGTTGTGTCATGTGTTATGAAATGTCGTTATAGTATAATGTGTAATATAATAATAATAACAATAGTAACAATAATATTACTGAAATGGTGACTACAAAGGGGTTCCAAAAGGAACTCTGCTGGTTCTTTAATGCACCTTTAAGAGAGGGTTCCAATTGGAACCTATTTAAAAAGGTTCAGAAATGAAAATGACCATGCGTGAGGGGGGAGTGTTCGAAATCTGAGATGCTGTGACAAAACCGGTGGCTGCAGGTGAGACACTTCTCATCTGTGAATAAGCATAAGAAAGACAGAGAGTAATGACAAAGACAAAGCAGTTTTATTTTTGCTCAAATCAAATGTAAGGAGAGACACAAATTCAATGTATCACACTAAACTACACTTATCACGACTAACACCACCGCTCGGATAGATTTTGATCTGCTTCAAACAGGTGAGTGAATATTTCCCTTAAAGGCATATAAATAAAGGCATATCTTATGGAAGTATGCTACGTAAGGAAAAACATATTTTTCAACTTGTACAGCTGTTGCACTGTAAAAATATTTTGTTGAGTCAATTTAAAAAACAGAATTTAAAGACATTGTCTTCGGCTGTACTTTCATGTGTTGTTAAAAACACAAGCTAAAGGGCTGCTTGCGTCCAGCGGCAACGTTTCTGTATGCATTGCTTAACAAGAAACGGACATTACTTTTATGCAGACGGTGACAAATAGAGATACAGGCTGTCTATCAGAAAGCAAGAGCTCGCTCTTTAGTGTTGTTATATTGATGCGATCGTTTTGTTAGACATAAAGCTCTACTGGGGAACAGTCCCCTGTATACTTTTTCTGTCACTTTTTCTTTAAAGCCTGCTTTTGACATTTTTCTATATATTTTTTCTATATATGCGTCTAAATTAATAATCTAACTTCCGCTGAATTTATGTAGGCTATGATCGGTGTATTTCCAGTTATTTTTGTCAAAACGTTTGCTCTCCTCCAAGTTGATGTTAAAAAAATTAGCCTTTCAGTTTCAGTGTCTTTCATACAGTGTCTTTCATCTCTTTTCGTTCAGTTCAATTTATTAGCTTTGAAAAAGCTATGCGAAATATGAAATGCTGTCCTCGAAATGGACATTTAGAATTGTTAAACTTCAAAACTGCAGGGCGCACTGGATGAAAAGCTTTGTATCTCGCAGGTATTGCGCACCCATAGGCAGGATTTAACTAGATTTTTTATTGTGTTATAGTTAAAAATGTCTGGCTCTCAATGAAAAAGGCAGTGCGCGGCTGACGTGTGCGGACATGGATTTCTTCGCGCACTCGTTATGTGCGAATGTGCCGCTTTTATAAGTATGATTTGGTTAGCCTACCACGTTGCATATAGATCAGGTTTTCCGCGATTATCTCTGATAAAAAAGTAAATTGTTAAAACTTAAACTTGAGAAGAAAACTGGGGCATGGCGTAGTGCCGCTTCTTAACACCAGAAGAGCCGCACACTGAAACAGAACAGAGCGAGACCTCAGCCTGTGCCGTTGTTCTGCCAATTTATGCTACCCATAAATTTGTGCTACCCTCGTGTTGTGATTGGGTTGGGGGAGGGGTTATTTAGGTGTAAGGGTTGGGTTGGGGGAGGGGTTAGTCCTGTTTTGTATGGAGGTAGCAAAATGTGATAGGGATGCATAAATTGGCAGAACACCGTGTCTCAACCTCGAATTGTCCAACCTGTCAGATTTTCCTACCGCAGGGCAAAATTTAGGATATAATCTAAACCACATTGACAAAATAAACAGGTAGGATGATTTTACAATGCAATATACCCTGTCAGATAGTCCTACCAGTTTAAAATGAACACATTAAATAAATTTACATTGTAAATACCCTGTCAGATTATCCTACCAGCATAAAAGAAACATGATTAATTTACAGCGCAATACCCTATAAATGTACTACCAGTACTAAATAAATATGTAGACCTAGAATGATTTAACAACGAAAATACACAATCAGATTCCCGTAGCATAAAATAAACAAGTATGATTTTATAGCGCAAGAAAATGACGTAACATTGATGTGCATGCCTGGTAGGATAATCTGACGGGTAGAATGAAATTTCGGGACACTATCCCCTTCTAAATCCCTAAACCCTGGCACCCCCACTAAACATAGCATCCCCCTTTCTTTGTGCACCCTGGCGCCGACTCTGAGCACATTTGTTACCCCGCTGCCTTAAATTTTTTTGTTAAGATGACAAACATTTTTGCATCGTGTTAACTTGACCAGCACAACATTTTTCCATTAATTTTACTAATTTTAATAGATTTTTTGCAAACAAACAAACAATTCGCTATATATGTCAAGTGGAAATAATACATTGCATACATTACTTGACTTTAAATATAAAACAACATTTTTGCAATCAAACTGACTTCACAAGTCATTTCAATCTGATATTTTACTATTATATTACATAACAAACTTATTTTACTGTTTACTTTCCATTTCAACTGCAGCACTGTAAAAATGATTGCGATAATTAGTTATCACAACTTAACATTTTGAGTTAAGTTAACTTCTCTAGATTTAACTTGTTGAGATAACTCAAATATCAACGTTTATCATGGCTACACTTATCAGACTTAAAAGTATTCAATTAAATTCAATTTTATTTATATAGCGCTTTTCAGAATGTGCATTGTTTCCAAAGCAGCTTTACAGGAGCAAATTAGAAAAACACAGAAAGGTAAAACACAGCACAGTGCATGGTGTTTATAGACCAAGCAAGATCATTATAATAAATATCTAATAAAGAAATGAATAAATAAATAAATGCAGTCTCCCGGTGAGCAAGCCAACACTGCACTGCTCTGCTGTGGTGAGGAACCCAAACTCCAATGATGAATAATGGAGAAAAAAAAACCTCGGGAGAAACCAGGCTCAGCCGGGAGGGCCAGATCTCCTCTGACATGTCACAGCTGCACTCAGTGACCCCGACCAAAGCCACCGAGCAACGTCCACGAGGAAAAGGGAGAGCCCACGAGCCGCGACCCAGGAAGCCCCACCCGCCGAAACCGTGCAGGTCCAACCCGGTCCCACTCCGTGATCAACAACAGACAACAGAGGAACAACCAGGGAAAAGTAGTAATGGCATAATTAACTTTATTCCTCTGTTGTCCGACATCGACCACAAAACAAGACCAACCAGACCAGACCCACACAGTCCCAACAAATGAAACGCCCTGAACCACAACCAACAAGCCCCCCCACTCCCTACAACACCCACCCAGCTACCTCCAATCAAAGTCACTGAGTGCAGCTATAACTTCAAACTGCTGTCATGTGATGTAAGTTTAGCATTAAATACCAAGTATTGTAAATTTAGCATTTATGTGACAGGTAGTCCGTCTTTGCTCTCGGTTGGGATGGAATTGTCTGAGCTGGGCCGGCCAGATGGTCGAGTCAACTGAACTCAAACATATTAGTTAAAATAACTATGCTTAAATTATCTGGCTTTTACATAGTGCAAATGAGACTGTGCAAATATAAAATACATTATATTTTATTAAATATTCGCTTTAATAGTTTCTATTGATTAAATACAAATATTGTAGGATTATAGATTTTTTTCGTATGACGTCAGTCTTTCTGACCACCACCATTTTCTCACCTAACGCTGCGCGTGTGCTCGAGTCTTTCTCCTCAAATGCCTCAAATGCTTAAATTTGCTTTGGCAGATGGCAGAAACCTACAAAGCTTCATCCTGATTTAAGGTAAATAATGCAATGATATTCTGAGATAACAAATTACCTAAAATGTTTAACAGTTACACCTGAATCTCATATTGAGTCACACCATTTATCATTTGTAATTTAAAGAAATTGGTTTAAGGCGTTGGGTTGGCCCAGAATATTAATATTACTATATTATTGAAATAAACTAAATATTAAACAATTTCGCGCCCCAAAATAATTTGCCAAATAATTTAACGCCTTTCATATTGAAAATGCTGTATTTTAGGTGCAAAACAGTTCTTCGCGAAAATAATCTTTATTGATTAATAGAATATATTATAGGAATTTAGATTTATATTTTTCCGGTTGACGTCATAAGACGTAACGTTACGTCTTTCTGTTAACGTTACCACCGCCATTTTCTGACTTCAACGTTTATGTGTGCTTGCTGGAGTCTTGAGTGGCATGCCCTCATAGTTTTATGTTATCTTCTACATATGTTTAGCCAGAGATTTGCTTTTCACATTGTTAGTTTAGTCGTGGTACATCATGGTCAACCTTAGGTGAGTAACGTTAATACCAAAGTTTTAATATTTATTGCCTTGACAAGTTACCATTGTTAAGGTATTCTGCGGTATCTAACGTTAACAAATTATTTGAAATGCTTTAAATATAGATTCCAATATCGAGTCAGACAGTTAACATTTGGAATGTTTGTGTACCCACTCTTAAAGGAATTGTTTGAATGTTTAAACAGGGTTCGACATTAACGCTTGTCCGGGACAAGTGAATGTTTTGTATGGGCAAGTGAGAGAGAATTTTACTTGCCCGACCGGACAAGTAATTTGAAAAAAAGAACAGTGCGACATATATGTAGAATAATAAGAAAATATGCGTTAGACAGAGCTGCGTGTTTGTGCTTGTTTGTGTGTGACAATAATCAATGGCGCACCGCACTGAGTCCATGCGGACGCGGAATCCTGTTATTTAAATGTCATCTGGCTGTTCTGGGTGTCTGAGTGAATTATGTGCACAGTTTAACATACAACACGAGTGATGGTCGAGTATTTATCTGTGCTGCACTGTATGAGGATACGAACACATGAACTTCATCTCCAGAGTTGCTTTGAGAGTTTATTTTACGAGCGTTTTACTGTTTGAGTGAAGCTATCTGCAAACAAGCGTCTTCCCAAAGACCCGTCAAAATAAAAGTCCCGTTAAATTGAACACTCAGACAAAAAATACTGTAGCGTACTATTGAAAATTGAAGTGCACTTGTAGTAAATTGATAAACACTGTATACTATAGTAAAGTTCAAAAACAATATAGTAGGAATTTTACTGCAGTTTACTATAGTAAATACTATAGTAACCTACAGTAATTTATGTGGACAAATATACCACTATTGTATAGTAAAAAAGGATAAACACAGAACTTAGAAATATTAAAACAATTTTAGGTAATCTAAAAATGATATGGCCCTAATTTATCCATCTGTATGTAACATTAATGTCTTTTGTCAGTCATCTGCCTATTCATGTTGAACTACACTTGCACATTTCTGCCTGTGCTACTAAACTTTAAACCTCTCTAGCACCAGTGCTATGTGCAAAAAAAAGTTAATTTACAGCCTTAACACTAATAATAATTACTGCTTGCCATTGTTTTATAGCAGTCACGGAGAGTAGCGGACACTAGTTAAAATGATTAGAAGCAAACTTGACCAATCTAAATCCGAAACAATTATATTGATTATATTATATTATAATTCAAATGAAATATTTTTTTATCTTTGGACAAGTAATTTTTGTACTCGGACAAGTGAATGTCAAATTTACTTGTCCGAAGGACAACCACATGACAATGCTTAATGTCAAGCCCTGGTTTAAATATAATCCAACTAACGTTGGTCCAACCCAAGGCCACCGCCTTACAACAGTCTCCCGCGCAAAAATAATTTGATCATTATATACCAAAACATTTAACGACTGTAATATTGAAAATGCAATATTTTATAGTCAAACGTTTCTTCGTTTAAATAATTTCTATTGATTAGATACAAATAGGGATGTAACGATTCACTCACGATGCGATGCGAGTCACGATTCTGATCTCACGATGCGATTTATTCACGATTTACTCACGATTTATTTTTACAAAATGAGTTGAAACAAATTAGAAATGAACAACTTCCCTTGCATTATTTCTTAAATGCTTTACGTTTCTTTGTATAATAAAATAATGTTTTATTTCAAATAACAAAACTAAACTGCAATTTTATAACAAATTAATAATAGAAAACGTCTCTTTAATATAAACAAACTAATACTGTTTCTGAGCTTTTCTTGGATTTTTTTGCATTTAAGAAATATCAGCATGTCCACGTTTAGATTTGCAGTGAAAATAGCGGCCCCTGCTGTTCAAAAAATGTATTGCGACTCAGTTCACACCTTAACCAATTTGAATCGTCACTCATTATAACCGATTTTCAACCGGCTCACGGTGAATCGTTACATCCCTAGATACAAATATTGTAGGAATTTAGATTTTTATATTTCTTTTTTTCTGGATGACGTCAGACGACGGACGTCTATGATGAACGTCTTTCTGCAACCACCGCCATTTTCTTGTTTTAACACTGTTGTAAAGTTTCTCTCAAATGCCAGCGTCGTTTATCTGTTAATTTTGTAACCTGCGTTTTTCCTGTGATAACAATTCAGCCGTGGAGTTTCATCCTCATCAGTTTAAGGTGAGTAACGTTAACTTACTACTTTGTTACGGTATTCAAACTGCGTAAACTGCTTAAAACATTTAACATTGTAAGCGAAATCATTTAACGTTGTTCATATTGAAATTGTTATAGTTTGTGGGCAAACATTTTTTCGTTTAAATAATTTCTATTGATTAGATTCAAATATGGTAAGGAATTTAGATTTGTATAGACTGTAAACAGGAGAGCAGCACTGGGTTGTGCGGTAATTTTCCCACTTAAACGCTGCAGGCTCGTCGTGTGTGTGTGGCAATTACTGTGTGCTTTGCTCCGGTCTGAGCATCGTTTATTTGTGGGACGACCTGTGTAAATTGCGCAAATCCGATCAGACAGAACGCGTTTTTGGTTAAGACTTTACTTCTTTTTTTGAAGCTGCTAGCGTCTGTTCTACATTACAGTCCTATGGAGTAAACCGTGTTTTCAAGAAACGGTCCTGAGCTCTTTTATAAGCGCCAGAGTCTTTTTATGCTAGTAGGGGTCTGCAGGTTGTAGAAATGGGCGTGCCTAAAGGTAGGTGCGTGCCGAAAGGTTTCTCATTGGTCAAAGGTGCTCTTTCTTGCCTGTTGAGCAATCAGCGTTAACAACACACATACGTAATTTATTTTAAACATGAGAAAGATCGCAATGGGTGTTTAATGCAAAGGTTTCAAACTTGTGAATTTGTGATCACTGAACTTGAACTTTGATGAACTTTCCCGGAGTGTTCTGTTTGGTTTGCTGCTGCGAACTAGACTAGACTAACTAGTGAAACGGATTGTCGTTTGGACCAGATTTTGTTCGAAATCAGGTCACAGATGGTCGTTTTTAGATTTCGAATGTAGTATGCTGAGCCCTTTAGCCCTTAAAAAGTCTGTATTTTTGCTAAATTGCTTAATAATAAATTACAGAAGGTAGGCCTAAGTAAATAGCTCTTACTCATCTAGAAGAAGCTGTCATTATGTTTTATGAGTATTTCAGTCTTTTTCTGCATGTTTTCATTTACATATACTAAATCATAGTTAAACTAAAACGGTAGAAATGCCTTTTACAGTATGACATGTTGTTATTCCATCATGACACCAAGGAAAGCTAATTATTTTAAACTTATAAAACGCTAGTGCAGTTGTAAGTGTTATTTTAGAGACATTTGTACCACTCTTTAAATAATAATTGTAAGTCGCTTTTGATTGTGACACTTATCAGCTGTTCCTTAAATATCAGTTAGTTCTAGATAGTTCAGATCCAATGAATGCATCCCCTGTACCTTCATTTTACTTTTACAATAAAACGCAATATGATATTAACGCCTGCTTCTTTTCGTTTTCATTTTAAATGTTTATGGTTTAGGTAATCTGATGTGATTTTCATTTTTAATCAAATTAAATATGATACAAAACACATTTTATGCACAATAGGGAAAAACAATTCAGTCAAAAGTACACGGGCAGTGCTCCAAGACTACGTTTAACTAGGCTGTGTATATGAAACTCTGACCTCAGTCAAAACGATTAATCTCAAAACAAATAGATTCATCAGACCAACGATTGCCGATTATGAAAAGTAACCAAAACTAGGCTAATAATCCTATTACCACTTAAGTGATATTAGAGGCAGTGGCCAATTTTAGGTGTATTTGCTGGCATCAAGCTGTTCACGGGGAACTCACACATTAGATTCACGTCAAGGCCAATTTTAAAATAGTTAATAGTATCTTTATAAATCAACTGCGGATTCTTGGTTTCTTATTTAAAATCTTCGATACAAAAACACCACAGTGAAAAAGTGGCTTTAGATGTAGGCCAATAGTGTTTAAGCTGATGTGGAACAGGCAGTTTTCACGACCAGTTGAAAAGACCTTTCGGCACGCCTCCACCTTTAGGCACGCCCATTTCTCTGACCTGCAGATACCCTGTCTCTTTTTTAGCAGCTCAGAGTGTCTTTTGAGGTTGAAAAAAAATTTCTAAAAAATGTTTGTTTTAATATATTCGTGTCAAATGCTAAACACCTTCATCCGGATGTGTTTCATAGTTATTCGGCGCTGTGATAAATATAGAAATATGATGAAAATGCCTCTGCAGCATTTGTGTACACTGTCATCGCATTCGCATTGTTTCTGTATGAAGATAAGGAGGAGAGATTGCTTACAGCGAGGTGTGTTAATGGTTAAACTTCAGATTGTCATGTTTACCATGAATTTGCGCTTAAGGTGCGTGACAGAAGCACACGCGCACCTTGTTCAGCGCAGCACAAATGCGATTAATCAGAATCAGAAGAGCTTTATTGCCAAGTGTGCTTGCACACACAAGGAATTTTCTTTGGTGTTGGAAGCTTCTAGTACAGACATTCAACACCATGACAATACAATAAGATTTACAGTCTAAAAGATTCTAAAATATGCATATATAAAATAAAGACTATTTTACAGAAAATGGGGGATAATAACATAAGGTACAGGGTAGTATATAGTAGAATATACATATTAACAGATTGTATGTACACTTGTGCAAATGGATAATGTAAGTAATACATTACTTAATAGTAAGTAGAGGTAGTGTTATATACATGTATGAATAAAATGTAGATATAATAAGGCACTATAGTGCACACTATAGGAGTAGTGGAAGTGCAGTATTTAAGGAGCAGTTATCTGTTTAGGAGGAAGATTGCCTGGGGGAAGAAGCTGCTTCTGTGTCTGGAAGTCCTGGTGTTTGGTGCTCTAAAGCGCCAGCCAGAGGGCAACAGTTCAAAAAGTTTGTGTGCTGGGTGTGTGGAGTCAATGATGATTTTTCTTGCCCTGTTTTTCACTCTGGAATCGTACAGGTCCTGAAGTGTGGGCAGAGGAGCACCAATAATCTTCTCAGCACTACGAACTGTCCGTTGTAGTCTTCGTAGGTCTGATTAAGGTGTTTACATGCCTTCATATTATTTAACTTTGATTATGCTTACTGCGATTATGAGCTTAATCTCATTACTTAGATCGAATGATTGCGTTTACATGAGGTAAAGTGTAATCGCAATATTGCCAAAATCCTTTTATAATCGCATTATGAGGGTGCATGTAAACAGTCATTGTTTAGGATACTATTAAACTGTTTAGCATTTAACTGATAAAACGTAACATTTCATTGATAACATAAAAAATATTTTTCAGGTTTAATGTCAGGAGTAATGAGTTAAAAAGATATATCTTTGTGTGGAGGGTGGGGCTAATATGAGAGGGCGTGGTCATGGGTGTGGTCTTATGATATTTTTACTGCGTTAATCCAATCAGTAATGTGGGTAAGTTGAGTAATGCAAATTTTGACACAATATTGATATTATGATTGATACACCTTTATCGATAACCTAAAACATGCTTGATAAGTCAACCAAAATATTGTTTAAAATATATGTTCAATTACTCGTTAACATTAATACTGCAACATGCAACTAAACTAACATAAAAATATATCTTTCTAATATGTTGCAATGTCGTGTCAGTCAATGTATGTAATCGATTACATCGGTCGATGCCTTGTTCCAGCCGTAGCATTACAAGCCATGTTATATTAATCGGTGCTATTTTGATTTGTGAATTTTCTTTGTTTAATTTTAGATTGTGGATGGATAAACCTACAGATTGCTATTAGGCTAAATGACATGGACGTGCAAGGTTTGCACATACTTCACAAACAGTCGTCGGAGAATACTAGAACATTATAGGTCCAGTCACGGTCACCATGGGAAAAGATCTGGTTTCCCTTGCATTTATGGTGATTGTGTGTGCTATTTTAAGTCACAGAAATCTCTCCAAACTCACGTGAGACAACATGGATTTTGCCAGAGTGAAGTTCTGAACTGTAGAATTAAGTGTCTGTTGTGTGACTTTAACGAAGTTGTAAATGTTAAAGACTACTTTCATCATCTTGGCTGTCATTTGAAAAGCAGAGAAACTGTTACATGCCCATACAATAATTGTTTTTTTAAGTGTTCTGTCTTTTCTAGTTTTAGAGCACACAAAAGTCGGCATCACTCCTCATCATCTTTTGAAGATTTTAAATCTGAGCTTGTTGATATTCCATTAGGAGTGTCAGAACAATAGACAATGTGGCAACACATGCAAATTCAAAACATCTAGACACTACTTCATGTTTGGTTGTTGATGAAATTGTTAATGCTGATGTTGAGTCAGATGATGAAACTCGAAAGAAAGATGATGAAAGTGATAATCACGAAGCTGAAAACATCAAGAGACGGCTTGGATTGTTGCTTCTCCGTATGCAAGCCATTTTACATGTATCTAGGTTTGCCACTCAAGAAATTGTAGAAGAACTATGTGAAATTGGTCTTTTAACTGGTGAACTTTCAAATCACTCTGTAAAGAGAGCTCTGCAAAGCAGTCATATAGACGACACCACAGTTGAGTTGGTTACAAAGTGTCTTCAGGAAAACAATCCTTTTAGCTGTTTGTCAAATCTAGGTAATTTTGGAACAGAATACAAGTGAGGGCTTTATTATAAGGATACTTTTAATGTTATTGACCCTATTGAGTACATTTTGGATGGTTCTGAAAAGAAAACATTTGTGTATGTACCAATTTCTGCGGTATTACCTGCCTTGTTAAGCAGAGGTGATGTCATAGACAAAATTCTTGAACAAGTTTACTCTCCAACTCAACATGGTGTGTATCAGTCTGCTCGTGATGGTTTATACTTAAAAAATAATCCACTTTTGTCTGGTGAAGAGTTGTGCATTTCTTTGGGGTTATATGTGGATGAATTTGAAATTTGTAATCCTTTGGGAACCTCAAGAAAAAAACACAAGATTACTGCAATATACTGGGTATTGGCAGATTTGCCTGTAAAATACAGATCGGCTTTATCTAGCATATATCTAGCAATTCTATGCAAAAGCATTGATTTGAAGGCTTTTGGATATAAACAAGTATTTGAACCACTTTTGAACGACCTTAAAGTGCTTGAAAACCATGGATTTTACATTAGCCATTTGGATGCATGTGTTAAAGGTACAGTTCTTTGTTTCTTCAGACAATTTAGGAGCACATTCTTTTGCTGGCTTTCAAAAGTCATTTAATGTGGAAAGGTTTTGCAGATTCTGCCTTTCTGGCCGCAGTGAAATTCAGACAGTTTCAGTTAGATCTGGTACATTTCCACTTAGAACCAAACTGTCCTATAATGATGCGATAAAGACTTTACAAGACCAGGAAACTTAAGTAGTTGATGGAGTAAAGAGTGAATGTGTCTTAAATGAACTGAGCTACTTCCACTGTATTACTGGCTTTCCTCCTGACTTCTTGTACGATTTATTAGAAGGAATTGTACCTGTGGAACTTTGTTTGTGTTTAAAGACATTGATTGGCAGGAAATACTTAACTTTTGAGGAACTGAATACTGCCATCCAGAATTTTCCTTACAAATTTTCTGACAAAACAAATAGACCACAGAAAATCCCAAAAACCTTTAAGACTAACTGCACAATTGCAGGAAATGGACATGAGAATTGGACTCTCTTGAGACTGTTGCCTTTAATCATTGGAGAGAAAATCCCTGAGAATGACTCTGTGTGGGGTGTTATTTTGGAGTTAAAAGACATTGTTGAAGTTCTTGCATCATCTGTATTTACTTAGGAAATCTTTGTTACCTTGAGGCCAAAATCCATGAGCACAGACAACTTCTGCAGGAGGTTTTTCCAGAGTTAAAACTTTGAGACCCAAGCATCATTTTTTAGAACATTACCCACATCTAATTCGCTGTTTTGGACCTCTGCTTGATTTCTGGACCATACGATTTGAAGCCAAGCATAGCTTTTTCAAGAATGTAGTACGGGATGTAAATAACTTCAAAAACATTCTACACACACTAGCCTGCACCAGCTTATGCTGGCTTATTACATGGACACACCCACTTTGTTTAAACCAGCAGTTGAAACTAAGAAAATTTCAGTTGTGGCACTTAGACATATGCCCGGTTAACCGAAAATATATATCACGTGATTTATGCACAATTTGTGAGTGAAGTACGGTAAAATGCTGCTGCATCCGAAAGCCAGAGGGCGCTCTCGTGCAGAAACTCCAAATACGCACTGCAGAAGAAGACCATAACGCAAGTAGTTCTAGGAAATGCGTAAGGACATGTTTTCATCACTGATCCTCAAGTCTCCTCAGATATTTTCATGATAATAAAGTATATTTATAATGATCATGTTTGACGGTGTTGCTTTTTTAAATGCACGTTATAAGCGACTCAAACTCGCACTGCTTTTAGATCGAGCAGCATTTTCTACTGATCCCAGAGCCGTACTTCACGGACAAGCGACGCATCAATAAAATAATCGATATTTTGCGTTATCGCAGCCAACTCGGTTTCAGCAGGATTTAGTGGTAACCGCGGTTAACCGGGCACATGCCTAGTGGCACTTGACTGTTTGGATTTATCTGTTAAAAATACAGTCAAGAGTCAATTCAGTAGTGTGAAGACTGTGTTCCATGTATTGTAGCATTTGTAGCAAGAGACAAAGTACACCTGAGGGATGTTTCTATCAGCTGGAAGCACGAGTGGACTTCCTGACTTTGGTAAAATAATCAATGTGTTGGTTGTTGAGAACAAGCCATATTTCGTCATTGAGCCTTACACAGCCTGGTACATAGAACATCTCAGATGTTATAAAATCTGCAAAAATCACCTAGAAAGACACCGTGTTGTCCAACCAGAGGACCTAAATCATTATTCTCCTCTTTCTGCATACATGGTAAGAGGCAGGTGCCTCCTCTCTCCGAAAGCATTTCTTCTTCAGTGAAGTGAGTAAAATCACCCTATGTTTTATGCTATAGCAGAAAATAGGGTGGAATTGGTAAAGTTTGTATATTGCAATTTGTTAAGGATTATTTTATGTCCTCTGCTGTTTGTGTTTTTAGCAGAATAACACCTCAGAGCTTCCTGTTTGTGTGTCCAGACCACGAGGCTGAAGTTCGCTGGATAGGTGAGGTTTGTGTAGTTTTTTTGAGTTGTGTTTTTTTAGAGGTGTGAACCTACACTAGCGTCACGGTTCGGTTACGATTATCATGTCATCGATTCGGTTCAATTCGATATTACGATGCATTGACGATGCACTGCATCCTCAAATTTAAATTTTACTAGTTCACAATCACATGTATACAATTTTGTCAATAAATACAAGCAGTCAGATATATGAATTGAACCTTTAATTTGACTTGCTCTTCTTCGACGTATCAAACATTATCTGTCATAAGCACTACATCTTTATCCGATAGCTGCCATTTCTCCACAGCATGAGACAGTAGCTCTGCCAGATGAGCACCCATGACTACGTTCACACTGCCACCAAAATCCGATTGTTTTGCTCATATGCGACCCAGATCTGTTTACGCCAATCTTTTTTAATCTGATCTGAGCCACTTCCATATGTGGTCCTAAATCAGATTCAGGTCTGATGTTTCTAAATGCGACCTCAGTCTGAACGGTCATATCGGATTTCATGCGACTTTTGCATCATTGTAGATCGACTTGCGTCATAATTCTGCGTTAATTTAAAGCTTCACGCACTATTCTGTTGAGGGAAGTGCACTTTACAGCTCGGTTGCCAAACATTAAGGATCAGATTATAATAAACATAAGCCCTTGCACTGTCTACCGCACGTGAGCCGCACGATGCGATGTAACAAATGACTATAGAATCCGTTATAATAAGAAATTGTGCCACTTGCATTCACCACTCGCGTGTGTGTTGACACGGTGGTAAAACATAAGCTATAGGTGTGTGTTATACTCCGTCCCCCAACCCAACCCTTACACCTAAATAACCCCTCCCCCAACCCAACCCTTACACCTAAATAACCCCTCCCCCAACCCAATCACAACAGGAGGGTAGCACAAATTTATGGGTAGCATAAATTGGCAGAACACTGGCATGCGCACAGCCTGAGAGCGGACTGCTCCGGGAATGCTCTATAATCGCGCCGTGAGATCAATCCGCTCGGAACCGCATAAAGTCAAACACGCGCTGACTAGACCCTTAATTCTGTATGAAAACGTGCTGCCTGTTACGTGTTGTTGTTGTTTTGTGCATACGATTCAGTTTATAACCATCACGAGTTCACACTGGAATCTGATATTGGCCACATTTTAAAAATAGTGTGAACAACCGAACAAAAAATCAGATCTGAGCAAAAAATCTGAATTGAGCACTAGGCTTGCGGTGTGAATGTAGTAATCTCCCAGTCCTCGCCAATGTAATGTGCCGTTATTGTCACATAGGACTCTGTCACGACCGAAGTCCAGGAATCGCATGTTATAGCAGCTCGATGAGCACAGACAGCAGTGGCGCTGACAGGTGTTAACAGCTCAGGGTGAAAACGGCTGACGTGGTTTCTCAAGTTAGTGGTATTACCCCCTGCATATTTTATTTGTGCGTGACAAGATTTACACACAGCATGTGTCCTGTCCAGGTCGTGCTTACCGGGTTTTTCATAAAAGCTTAAATGTGCCCAGATGTCGGCTTTTAAAGTAGTTGGAGCATTTTTAATTACTCGCGTCTCGCCTACCTCCGCCATTGTATGCTAAAGCAGTAAAAGCACGTATGCGACATGACGTCAGAAAAACGTAAGTACGTTATAACCGGTTATGGTCTGTTACTGAACCGATATCGAATCGTCCTCGTTTGCATCGCGATGCATCGTAAAAACGATTAATTTCGACACCCCTAGTGTTTTTATTAACATGTAAGTCTTCTGCACTGCTTCATGTGTTTTTAGCAGAATAACACCTCAGTGATTCCTGTTTGTGTGTCCAGACCAAGAGGCTCAAGTTCGCTGGATAGGTGAGATTTGAGTAGTGTTTTTATTAACAATTTCAGTCAGAAGAATTATTTTCACTTTAATCCATGTAATCGCTGTAATGCAGTATTGTCACCATCAGCAGGTGGCGGTTGTTATTTGTGTCTATGTGTGTGTTAGTGTTATTGTTGTGGGGTGGTGCCATAAAAAAATCAATGTATGGAAAACACAGAAAAGAATAGTACAGAACTGTAATTAACACCATACATACATAACCTAATACACATGTAACATTCGATTCATGCATTGATAATGTAATGGTAATTACTGAATCATTACACTCATTGAAAAGAAATGAATTATACAATAATTGTTATAACAGTTGTTCAAATGGTCATTGTAAGCTTAAAATGTTGTTGAATATTTGTTTTATTTGGAACAGCTAGAGATTGTGCTTTTATTGTACAAATGTTTTTCTTTTAGTGCTCGAGGATCATGCTGTTTAGGGTCATACTCGGCGAGAATGACATTCGGAAGATCCATGCCGATTGTCTTCCAGAGACTCTTGATGATTTCTTTGCATTTTTGAAATGCAAGCTTGCACTTGACAGAAGCTTTGTGGCTCAATTCCAAGATCCAGATTTTAACAATGAATTTTGTAATTTGACCAATTTGGCAGAGCTTCCTAAAGAAAAGGCCACATTAAAAGTAATCGTTCAGCCAACCTTGGAGTCGACTGACACCGACTCAACGGTAGAGCTGGAAAGTTCAAGTGCTGCATCATCCCTGGATAATCCCACATCTTGTCTCGTCTCTGGTAGGCAACGCCTTTTGCCATGTCCATTTGATGTCCCTAAATTTACTTATGACATAGAGTTACAACTAAGACGTGGTAATGAGGGATATCGCGAGAATGGTCACTTATTGGACATAAGCAAGGATACAAAATCCAAAATTCTAGAAAAATTAGCTGACGCAATGTATGCTTTCACCCCATACCCACAACGTGATGATTTTGACAATGTTGCGGAAAGTCTTGTTAAGAAGCATCCATGTCTCAGGGAACCTGGGTCTGAGAAAGGATGGTACTGTTGGAGGTACAGTCTAAAATACAACATGGGAAATTACCGCGGCAAGCTGCGGGCTGCAGGATGTGCTGAACTGCACATTAATCGTCACTATGCTTCTTCGGATATGGGGCCTAAAAGGAAACTAAAGAAAGCAAAAAAGGCCAAAGTAAATTTCCTTCCAGATGTACCACAAGATAAAAGTCCAGTAATGCTCGAGGAGGAGAGAGAGTCAATGATTATGGAAACAAAGAAGACAAAGGTAGACTGGAATAAAATACACAAGATGATGGCAAACACGTTTGCAGTGCGACGAAAAGAGATAGTTGAAAACGAGCCACTTGTGACAGAGGTGAAGGCAAAATGGCCAGCATTGTTTTTTAAAAAACAGGTAATTGTCAACTGGGATATGAAAGCAATAATTGTGTATAATTAAAAATTTGTAAGGGATAATCTATGTTTGCATGTGTTCACGCCCTTTTAATGGCTATTAATTCTGATTGGCTTGAATGTGTGGATTGATGACCCAGACTGAAAACCCAGCTAAAGTAATTTTTTCCCGATTTGCTATTTTCTATATAAAATCATTCTACCTAACCTAAAGAACATTTATTGAAACATAATCTTGATATCTTAATATTGACTGTGGAAGGCCATGTAAAAAATTTAGTGAAATTGTGAAATTAATGGTTGAAATCAAACTTTGATGCTCATCTCATAATTAGATGTTGAGACTAGCCTGGTTTTCACAGACAGGATCGCATAATTCAACTCAACTTTATTTATATAGCGCTTTTACAATTTTCATTGTTACAAAGCAGCTGCACATGAGACACATTGACTACAAGCAAAACAATCAAAGTTGTACCTGCAAAAACAAGAAAAGGTTGAAAACACAGAAGACAGACACACCCACACACAAAACACTCCACACACACAACACGCACACGCACCAACACACACAGACACAGACACACACACACACACACACACACACGTACGTACACAGACAAGTACGCACACACACACACGCTCAGTGAGAGCACACATTTAGGATAAAGGAGAGAGAAGCACAGGTCAAATATAACAGATAATAAATTCCTATATGCAATATTAATTAAGTAAAACTTTAAGATTCTAAAGCAGCCCCCCCGGTCAGGCAGATAGTGCAAAAACAGTATGCAAACGGTGGCGAGGAACCCAAAACTCTAATCGAGAAAAAAAACCTCAGGAGAACCCAGGCCCAACCAGGGGATTCCAGTTCCCCTCTGGCAAAAGCTGCTGCCTCTGCACAAGCTCCAGAGAACTTGCACAACAAGGCTAAATAAAATAAATAAACTTAATAATAAAATAAATTATAGTTTAAGATTATCATTAATAATCTAATAGCATTTGAAATTTTGTGGTGAAGACATGTCAAGAGACCGCGTCCTTCTTTATCCAGCTCTATCATCTCAGCTCTTGTCAGGTCCCCACTTCCCATTCTCCGCTCTACCATCAGGTCAGGCCATGAACTGCATCCTGCTCGCTGTGGTAACCTTGGAACAATGAGACAAGACTGGCTGAGAGTAGAGTACTGTTCTGTACTCTTTGATGCAACAAGTACATCAGTTGTGTTTTTGGTTCCGGTTGATCTAACTAATGCAGCCTAAACCCTCTGAAGATTTATATTATGGAAGAGTAGTGTATGCAAGATTAAAAAGATGCGTCTTTAGTCTAGATTTAAACTGACAGAGTGTGTCTGCCTCCCGGACAGTGCAGGGAAGACTATTCCAAAGTTTAGGCGCTAGATAGGAAAAGGATCTACCACCTGCACTTGATTTTGAAATTCTAGGTATTACCAACTGACAGGACGCCTGAGAGCGTAATGCACGTGAAGGACTGTAATACAAAAGGAGTTCATTCAAGTACTGAGGAGCTAAACCATGTAAGGCTTTATAGGTAATAAGCAAGATTTTAAAGTTAACGCGATGCTTTATAGGTAACCAGTGCAAGGTTGACAGAACCGGGCTAATATGTTCATACTTTTTTGTACGTGTAAGAACTCGAGCTGCCGCGTTTTGGACCAATTGGAGTTTTTGTAATAAGCCTGCAGGGCAACCACCTAACAGTGCATTACAGTAATCTAGTCTTGATGTCATGAATGCATGAATTAACTTCTCTGCATCTGAGATTGACAGCATATGACGTAGTTTAGATATATTCTTAAGATGGAAAAACGCAATTTTACAGGTGTTGGCGACGTGGCTCTCAAATGACAGATTACTATCGAATAGAACGCCAAGATTCTTTGCTGACGACGAGGGTTTTATGGAACATCCGTCAATAGTTAAACAGTATTCTTGGTTGTTACTTATAGCAGTTTTCGGTCCAATAAGTAACACTTCCGTTTTGTCCGAGTTCAGTAATAAAAAGTTGTTACTCATCCAGTTTTTTATATCGACTATGCATTCCATTATTCGATGGAACTGCTGTGTTTCATGAGGCTTCGAGGAAATATAAAGTTGAGTATCATCAGCATAACAGTGAAAGCTAACTCCGTGTCGCTTTATTATATCTCCTAGAGGTAGCATGTATAATGCGAAGAGCAGAGGCCCTAAGACTGAGCCCTGTGGTACACCGTACTGGACTTGCGATTTGCGTGACACCTCATTGTTTATTGCTACAAATTGAAAACGGTCGGATAAATAAGATTTAAACCATTTCAAAGCTATTCCCTTAATGCCGACATAATTTTCGAGTCTATGTAGGAGTGTGCTGTGGTCAATGGTATCGAATGCAGCACTAAGGTCTAGCAGCACCAATAACGAGATACAACCTCGGTCAGACGCCAATAGCAGATCATTTGTAACTCTGATCAAAGCAGTCTCTGTACTGTGACATGCTCTAAATCCAGACTGGAATTCTTCATTGATGTCATTCCTTTGGAGGAAGGAGCATAATTGAGTTGAAACTACTTTTTCCAGAACTTTAGATATGAAAGGTAGATTCGATATAGGCCTGTAGTTCCTTAGTTCTCTAGGGTCGAGTTGGGGTTTTTTGACAAGGGGCCTTATAACAGCCACCTTATATGCTTTAGGCACATGTCCTAATGTCAGAGATGAGTTAATAATACCAAGAAGAGGATCTATAATTTCTGGGAGCATCTCTTTCAGTAGATTTGTAGGTATAGGGTCTAGTATGCATGTTGTTGATTTAGATGATCTAATAATTTTAGACAGCTCATCTTGATCTACGGTATAAAATAATTGCATTTTCTCCTTAAGGGCGCTGTAGTTAGTTTGTTCAGCGGGTTTCACTTCTGATTGCATTGTTATAATTTTTTCTCTAATATCTTGGATTTTATATGTGAAGTAGTTCATAAATTCATCACTGCTATGCTGATATACAGGATCAGAAGTCACTGACGATTTATTTTTTGTTAATTTAGCCACCGTGTTAAATAAAAACCTAGGGTTGTGCTGGTTTTCTTCTATTAGTGATGAAAAGTAGGCGGATCTAGAAGTTATTAGGGCTTTCCTGTATTTTCGAATACTATCCTTCCATGCTGTACGAAATACCTCTAATTTAGTTTTCTTAAAGTTGCGCTCCATTTTTCGGGCCGCTTTCTTTAGAGCCTGAGTGTGTTCATTATACCACGGTGTGGGGCTGCCATTTTTAATCTTCTTTAAACGTAGTGGAGCAACTTTGTCTAGCGTTACCGAGAAGGTGGAATTAAAATTTTCAGTGGTAATGTCAAGATCTTCAACGTTATTTCTCATGATTTGAGACAATTCGGGCAGATTATCGAGAAACGCATCTTTGGTAGTTGAAGTTATTGTTCTACCATATTTGTAACAATGAGTTTTATTTGCAGCCGTAGGCCAGTGAAGCAAACATAATACCAGATAATGATCCGAAATGTCTTCACTCTGCTGAAGGATTTTAACGTCGTCCACATTTATACCGTAAGACAGTATTAAATCTAAAGTATGATTACGAAGGTGAGTGGGTCCTGACACATGTTGACTAATGCCCATGGAGTTAAGAGTGTCTTTGAAAGCCATTCCTAAGGCATCTGTAACGTTATCTACGTGGATGTTAAAGTCACCAACGACAAGGAGTCTATCTGCGGCCAGTACTAGTTCTGATAAGAACCCACCAAATTCTTTAATAAAATCTGTGTGGTGCCCTGGAGGCCTATATACAATAGCTAGAATCAATTTAAAAAGTGTTTTATCTTTAGTATTAGGTGTTGAAACATGAAGAACCATGACTTCAAAAGAATTATATTTAGAGTTCGACTTCTGGGAAATGCTAAGAGAGTTATTGTAAAGTGCTGCGACACCTCCCCCTCTGCCTTTTAGACGAGGCTCGTGTTTATAATAATAATCTTGGGGGACAGATTCATTTAAAGCAATATAATCATCTGGTTTTAGCCATGTTTCTGTCAAACAGAGCATGTCTATTTTATGATCTGTTATCATATCGTTAACAAAAAGTGCTTTATTAGAGAGAGATCTAATATTTAGCAATCCGAGTCGTAACAGTTGATTATCTGTATTTTGTTCATGTTTAGTTTGTTTAACGTTTATTAAATTACTTTCAAGAGGTTTACGCATTATTTTATGTTTGCTAATCCGGGGGACAGACACAGTCTCTATTTTGTGATGTTTGGGAGAACGGATTACTACATGTTGTACATTTTGTGTATTCTGCGACGTGAGACGGCAAGCAGACAGTTGGTTAAGCCATACTGTCTGCTCCCTGACCTGGGCCCCAGCGAGTCAAGTTTTAGCATTAGCATTAAGACTTTTTGCCATATTTCTAGACAGGATGGAAATCCCAGCCCAGGAGGGATGGAGACCATCTCGTTTCAACAGGTCAGGTCTGCCCTCAAAACTCTTCCAGTTATTTATAAAAACTATATCATTCTGCAGGCACCACTCAGACAACCAGCCATTTAGTGATGATAATCTGCTATAAATCTCATCACCACGATAAGCATTGAGGGGGCCAGAGAATATTACAGTGTCTGACATCATGCTTGCGAGCTCACACACCTCTTTAATGTTATCTTTTGTGATCTCCGATTGACGGAGTCGAACATCATTTGTGCCGACGTGAATGACAATCTTACTGAATTTACGATTAGCCTTAGCCAGCACATTTAAATTTGACTTGATGTCAGGCGCTCTGGCTCCCGGTAAACATTGGACTATGGTGGCTGGTGCCTCTATGTTAACGTTCCGAACAATAGAATCACCGATAACTAGGGCACTTTCAGCAGGTTTCTCAGTCGGTGCGTCACTGAGCGGGGCAAACCTGTTCGAGACTGTAATCGGAACGGTCGAGTGATGTTTTGTCCTGCGACTACGCCGTCTCACAGTCACGAAGTTTCCCAGCTGCGAGGGATTTCAACCGGAACCGAGCTGTGTGCGCTAATGTTGCTCGCATCCAAAGTGTTTTCTATCGTCGTTAAACTCTTACTATCCTCAGATAAAGATTGGATGCGAGACTCTAATTCTAAGATCTTCTCTGTCAGCCTAACTATTTCCCTGCATTTATCGCATATAAAGCCCTCGCAGCTGACAGAGAAGGCTAAGCTAAACATATGACATGAGGTGCAAGTAACAATAATAGGAATAGAAGCCATAACTCACCGGATTTGAAGTGCAATTCCAACTTACCAAGGTTGCTCGATGGATCGTAGTATACTCGCTTAAAAAGAGAAACAGTTATAGCACACAAGACAAACCAGAGGCAAGATGATATTCCACAGTGTGAACAGAAAGCAAGCTAACACGCTATTGCTATGCTAACGGCGTTAAGTTAACTATCACATTTGGTTTAGACTCTTCCAAGTAAATAACAGGAACAGGGTTATTGAGATATCAGGATAAGTTAGCAACGACAATAATAATTAACGATAATAAAATACACTAATATTAGAGCGAAGTAGTAAGCGCACTGATACAAACAAGCTGCCGGCAGCGATGCAGGAAACAGAAAGCAGGATGCAGGAAACAGAAAGCAGGATGCAGGAAACAGGAAGCAGGATCATAGTATAAATGCAGCTATTCAATGCCATTGTAATGCATTCGTTTCTGCACAAAGATTTTGTTTAATTCATGACGTTTTAACAAGTAAGTGGCATCATTTCTAACAGATTGAAGCAGAGTTCACTCGCTTAACTTCAAAAGATCTCCTGAAGTCGTTTCTGTTGGGTTTGGACCAATACATGGCCGGTTTTCTTCAGATGTTCCGAGGAAAGATTAACACTATTCCACAATTGGAAAGTCTTCTTAGTAAGATCGATGATGATGTGAGTACTAAAGTTTGGTGCTCATTCAAATTAAAACATGTTTGTTGTTAAGTTTTTTTTAATTAGTGGTTTTTTATAGTTTCCAGTATATAATACATTTAAAAACTATTATTCTATTTATAGAGGCAGTAATCATAATTTTAAGAGTACTACAATCAAATAATATCTTTATTTACTCCATATAATTTAGTCTGCATAACACAAATATTTTATGGATATATCATTTAAATGTATATCTATACAATGCAAGTTAATGTGGTTCAACAATTACAAAGTAAAAAACGACAAACACTGCAGTGTTTCCCAAAGGATTAAGTGAGGTGGGCAGAAGTCAGGGCGACTCGGGCCCTCGTAAATTATTTTGTGCATTTTTAAGTTAATGCCTCAGTCTAAGAAAGTTACATTTTTATCTGCTTTAATCAAAATCAATTAAATCACTTTTTTATTTTAAGAACTCCATGTCAATGAAAAGGAAAATTGTTCTTCAGGGCCTTCCACATTACCTCAGTGAGGACGCATCAGATTTCTTCAAGGAAGCAGAGGTAGACTTTAATGTTTATTGTTTACCTTTGATTACAATAAAGGAATTAAAGGGTTAGTTCAACAAAGAATGAAAATGATTTCATGAATTACTCACCCTCAAGTCGTTCCACAACCGTAATATCTTTGTTCATTGTCTGAACTCAAATTAAGATTTTATGACCCCCCCATAGACAGCAACGCAACTTGCACTCAAAGCACAGAAAGTTAGTAAAAATGTCAGATACGTAGAGGGTCCTGAATCTTTACCACACACATGCGTTGTGAACTCTTATGAATGCACATTGTAGATTTTTGATTTGTTGAATAGACATTTTTTTGCACACAAGTATTCTCGTCGTTTCATAAAAGTAAGGTTGAACCACTAGAGTCACAGAGGCTATATTGATGTTTTTACTCATTTTCTGTGCTTTGATTGTAAGTTACGTTGCTGTCTGTGGGAGAGTCAGAAAGCTGTTGGACCTACATTAACAAGGATTAATAAATGCTAAAAAACTATCCTGTTCATGTTAGTTAATGCATTTACTAATGTTAACAAATACCTTAATAAAAAACTTATTATAAAGTGTTACCCTCTTAATCTTAATTTTTTATCTTAATTTGTGTTCCGAAGATGAACAAAGGTTTTACAGTTGTGAAACAACATAATGGTGAATAATTCATGATAGAATTTTAATAAGATACTGATTCTCCAAGCGTAATGTTCTTCTAAAAATTGAATCTATTCTAAAACTATTTGACAGGCAACAGACATTGACGACCGAATGACAGCAGGAATGGATGTGGGCATCCTCATAATCCCTGGTGAAGATGATGGTTTTCACTACTCAGTTGTGCTGGAGGAGCAGATTGTCCTGAGGGATGTGAAAGACCTCCCTCATGCTGTAGCTCTATTAGTTGGGCTGATTTTTGGACTTAATATTACTTACCCAAAAAAACTACGCTACACCTTTGAGATCATTCAGAAGATTTTCATTGACCTTGGAGGTGATCGGTGTTCTATGAAGGTACATGGACTGAAAAATAGACTCCTTCGCAAAACCTTGTAAAGTGTCCTACTTGCGAAAAAGTATGATTTGCGGTTAAAGTTATGCTCTGTTTCCAGGATAAATTGTAATCGTTTGTTGTCTATTATTTGCCTTGTGAAATTCTGGTTATTGTTTAGAATACATTTGATTCTTTTTAGTACCATATTGTTGTATAATGCATTACATTACTGTATGTAATCATGAAGTACATTTTTATATAGTGTTTGCATATGCAGTATATTGTTGTTTAGGCAGTACATTGCTGTCCTGTTTTCTGTATATGAAGTAATTTGTTGTTTGTGCAGTAAATTAATGTGTGTTTTATACTGTGTGTTTTCTACAGTACTGTTTATTAAGTAATTTGTTGTTTATGCAGTAAATTTATG
>NC_079894.1:12261471-12310887 GCF_024868665.1 Triplophysa rosa
GAGGGATAATGACACAGGGCAGGTGGGAAACATTAGACACGGCAGGGAAGCAATACATGAAACGAGAGGGGCGGGGCCAATGACAAGACACGAGAAAACACATGAGAAGTAAAAAACATAAACATCTCATGGCTTTCTCACATAGAACCTAAGGGCTCCGTCCCGATCCTGCCACATGACTAGAAATACAGAACTAAGAATGCAGGACCGTGACAGATCCATAATAACAGAACAACAGATGCTGCATCTCAGATGCAGTATAACCACTTCAGCATTTGCGTGTTGCCGTAGTTTCTACAAAAGGAAACTGAGGGTAGTGCGGAGCACCGGATATTACGTCACTGATATGCGACAAATACAAGGGAGACAAGCAACGGGCCATTATTTTAAACAGGAATTTCTCTGGATTTGCACATTCTTGGGAACATTTGGGATAATGTAAGTGCACAACTGCATGAAAATTTTTGGATATTTCATAACAAAATTCATCCATATTGTGGCTTTAACATGAATTTATTTCTTTAAACGTGAAACGAGATGAAAAGACGTTGACATTTCAGAACATTTGAGTACTGCTGCGTATTACACTGATTCTCCTCAGAAGATTTTAATTCAACCATCATTTTTTACACTTTTTGAATGCAGTGAGTGCAGAATGACATCCTATATATTGACTGGAAATACCTGAACTGGCTTATCGAAAACCAAGAAGTAACTGTGCATAGGGTCAATTGTGTTGCTACCATGGTACTTTAATACTGAACAGTATTAGCACAACCGTAGATATGTATAGATATGATATGCATAGATATGCCCCATTTGAATACTCCAAACATGACCACGCGTCTGCCATCTTGGAACAGTCAACAGTTACTGTCATCACTGTATCGTGTTTACGTACCCTAGTATTTTCATGGTACCTCAAATAATACCACAGTACATTCTTGATGGTAATCCACATGCGGATGTGTGTGTTTTTGGGGTTTCGGGGTTCCAGCTGCATAACAAATGTGTCCAATCAATTTCGAGAAATTTTTCAGTATGAAGTGGCTGCAAATGTGCCCACCTCACCTCCCCAATTAACTTTAAGTGGAGTAGTGTGTGCTTCTGTTCTGGGTTACGTAACAGTCTTGGAATGTTCGTGTCGCTGACAGCTGTTTTCAAGCTTATTAAATACTCCGGCGTGAGTAAACGCGCTGCCGTCATATTGTTGAGTCCTGCAGTGCATATCTGTTAACCACAGGCTCCTGGTTTCAAGCTCTGATACTTTCCGCACTTGCGTCGGAGATACAACCCACGGAATTCATTCTTCATTCGTTTGTGGCATGTCACATGTTGTCAGCTTTCAGCCACAACAATGGCTGAAGAGTAGAGTCAGCAGTGGCCACGTCTCCTCTAGATCACGGACTTTATGAGCTGCTGATGGAGATTTCTCAGGACAGAAACTATGTTCACACTCTTGTGTGTTGTGTGGATTACTCAGAGCTGTGACCCAGACGTGTGTGAAATGAATTAGCCCATGGATTTAGTCATTTATATGAGGCCTATAGCAGATCAGCGTTCAGAAGACGAGCATTGCAATTACTATCATACTTGGTGTTAAGAGAAGCCTAGGCTTCAAAGCGTAACTCACCCTGCATTTCTTTCTACAAATAATTTAAATGTAAACACACAAGACAAATTCTCCAAAGTATTCATTAGACTGAGTATCCAACAAACACAAGGATAGAGTGATGTTTCTAATGAATTTATTTCAAATTAAAATGTAATACCGAATCTTTAAAACCAATGAGATCAACGTCATAAATGAAATTGTGCTTAATGTGTGCCTCTCAAAAATCTGAAAGTATCTGAAAAACTGAGAGGGTACTTTTTGTCATTGTAATCTGGTTCTTTTCCACCCCAGTGAGATTATTAGTAGTTTATATAAAAAGGGACTATACCATACAGCCCACCCTTAGCCGTCCATGTGGAACTCATTTGCACAAAAACACAAATTTAAATGAGAACACCGTTCTTGAAGTTTTACCTACGCATTACCTTTCCAAAACCACTTTCACAATACTTGGCAAAGTGCTGAATGCATAAAGACCAAGTACACAATGTGTTGGTAAGTGGGTTAATACTGGATGATAGACTCCATGTGCAAAAACGTTTTGAGTAAAATTGAAACTAGGGTGTGTTTCAATTGTATTGTCTCTTTTAGGGATTCCAAGTGTGTGAATGTGGAAAAGTTTGACCCTGCTCCATGTAATTTGCATGGTGCATCTGGAGGTCTTAAGAAATTTTATGGCCCACTGGCTTGAACTTTAGGGTGAGAGTCAGGGGGAATCAAAGCTGTTTTGGTGATCCTGTAGACCAATGCAAAGTCCTCTCCTTTCCGATCTGGGACTGAGGTCCCCCTTTCTCCAAAAAGAGGTGGCTGGCAGTTGTCCTATAGCAGCATTATCTAATGGCACTGGACATTTGTTGGTGTTAGTCCAGTCACAATAGAGGGTTAAAGAGGGGCCCTGCCATAAACCGGGGCCCTGGAATTTTCTCTGGTTTTCTGTTCAACCAGCCTGTGTAACTGCCTCAACAATCTAATAGGGCTTCCTCTACTTTGAGACGGCCAAACTATCTTCACATCATTGCATAAACTTTGCAGAGATCATGGGTTTGATCCCCAGGGAACATACATACAGACAAAACTAAATGTATAGCTTGAAATTTAAGTCAGTTTGGATAAGAAGACACCCTTTTATCCTTGCCTGACTTAAGTTAGAAGAAAAATACCTGCAAGGACACTACTTTAGACCTAGACAGGGTAGATAACACCTCAAATACATGAACTACCCTAGGCTGAAAGCCCAAGTTTGACAGATGTCCTGTAAGACCAATACTCACTCAACTCAACTTTATTTATATAGCGCTTTTTACAATTTTCATTGTTACAAAGCAGCTGTACATGAGACATAATGACTATAAGCAAAACAAATTAAAGTTGTACCTGTAAAAACAAGAAAAAGGTGAAAACACAGAAGACAGACATACCCACATCCACACACACAATATGCACATGTACTAACACACATAGACATAGACACACACACACGGACGCGCACACACGTACACAAACAAGTACGCACACACAGTGAGAGCAAACATTTAAGATAAAGGAGAGAGAAGCACAGGTCAAATATAACAGACTATAAATTCCTATATGCAATATTAATTAAGTAAAACTTTAAGATTCTAAAGCAGCCCCCCCGGCCAGGCAGATAGTGCAAAAGAACAGTATGCAAACGGTGGCGAGGAACCCAAAACTCTAATCGAGAAAAAAAACCTCAGGAGAACCCAGGCCCAACCAGGGGATTCCAGTTCCCCTCTGGCAAAAGCTGCTGCCTCTGCACAAGCTCCAGAGAACTTGCACAACAAGGCTAAATAAAATAAATAAACTTAATAATAAAATAAATTATAGTTTAAGATTATCATTAATAATCTAATAGCATTTGAANTTGAGTTCAGTCAACCTTTTTCTAAGTTAAAACAACTTGACATTTTAAATTGATTTAACTTTAATAGTGTTCATTTCACATGTTTTGTAGAGTTCAGTCAACCTTTTTCTAAGTTAAGACAACTTAACATTTTAAATTGACTTAACTTTAATAGTGTTTATTTCACTTGTTTTATAAAGTCCATTCCACTTTATTCTTAGTTCAGACAACTTAAAACTTTAAGTTGATTTAACTAATAATGTTCATTTCACTTGTTTTATAGAGTTCAGTCAACCTTTTTCTAAGTTAAGACAACTTAACATTTTAAATTGACTTAACTTTAATAGTGTTTATTTCACTTGTTTTATAAAGTCCATTCAACTTTATTCTTAGTTCAGACAACTTAAAACTATGTTTACTGAACTTAAAATTTTAAGGCAGCACGAACACTTACTTTTTTAAGTTTAAACAACAAACATTTTTTACAGTGTGCCTTGTAAAGTCAATTTGGTTGCACTTCAAAATGTAAGTTTTTTTTACAGTGAAGAAAAACTAGCACATCAAACTGTATTAAAATATGAATTACAACATGTAATTACTGTATAATATTCTTAGGAGATTGTGTCTTTGTCTATTTAAATAAACTTGTTCACAAGAGATGTGTAAAAACAAACTTGACCCAACATTACAACATTTGCAAACGGTATACAAAACCCTGAAGCTTCTCTTAAAAAAGCTACTTTTTAGGTAGCAACTTGTTGTGGAGACCATGCACACATGAAGACCAGCTGCTTCCTCCAATGTTCATTATGTGTTTTTGCATAGCCTCAAAGCCTTACTTAATGTGTTTAGAGTAGTCAATGTTCACAGCATAAAGTAAACCCATCAGGAGTCCAAAAGCCTTGGGGACATCTGAGATATCAGTAAGAACCTGCATTCTTCAAGAATTGGCGAGATTTCATTTATTTCCATTGGAAAGACGTCTTCGCGTAGATCCTCACTTACAATCAAAACATCCATGTGAATGCCTCTTAGAAAATCGTCAATTTTATCTGTTGGCTGAAAATACAAAAGGAAAAATATTGAAATGAGTAAATTTAGTAAGCACTCAGATATTGATATAAGACAGGCTGGCAAGCGCTTTCAGATACTCGACAGAAAAGCGACTAGTTTTCAGGTGTGCCTATTATGATATAATTTCTACAACTTCTTTACTTCAAAGAGTGACCTCTGTAATGTATTTTTAAACATACCTCACAAAGCTGTAAAAAACTGGAGAAATCCTTAGACATGTCAGGGTCCTGTCCTTCCTATTCGGAGTTTTCGTGTCTTGTGGACCGGGTCGTGACAGTACCATGTCTTGTGTGTGTGTTTCGTCTTGTGTGGAGACAAGTGGCGGTTTGTTTTGACATTTCGCCACGTGTCCTCCTGTCTTTCGTCTAACTCCGCCCCCTTGTTTCTCCGTTTGTGTTTCATCCCTCTCACCTGTCCCATTATTGTTTGAGTATTGTCACCTGGCCGTCACCCTCCCTGCGTCATCAACCCTTGTTAGTGTTCCTCTTTATAAACCCTGTGTATTCCTAGTCCTGTGTCGGTTCATTGTTTCCAGTTGCCTTGTGTTCAGTGTGCAACCCGTGTGATCTGCCGTTTGTGCCTCAGTGCCAGTTTTGCTGTTCCGTGTCTAGTCCAGTAAGTTTTGAGTTTAGTTCATGTATAGTGTTTAGTTAGTTTTTGCTCTGTGCTTGTGTTGATCCTTGTTCCTGTTTTTACCCCATTGTGGGTCTTTGTTTTGTGTTTATTGTTTAAATAAAGTCTTTTGTTTAACCCCTTAATTCCCTGCTGCCTGCAATTGGGTTCTCCTCACGCTTTTTTCTGACAAGACATGGCCAACAAAAAGCAGTTCCGGTGTAAGTCCTGAAATAACAATGAATGAACACACAATACACAAGAACATTGCAAAAAACTAAATATTTTAAACAGAGTATTGTGTGAATGCCAAATAAAGAAATCATATTGGTTAACAAAAAAATACTTACATTAGCATCAAGCCACAGTAGAATTTTGTTTGGCAAATGTACATCTAGGCCACTATAAAAGAACCCCATGAGGTCAGCGGACATCAGCTGGCTGAATTCAGCAACAATCTGTAAAACAAAAATGACAAACTCAAAAACCATTACAAAATTAAAATGAGAAAGACAGACTAACACTGTGTCTACACCGGACATGGCGCGACGCGACTTGTTCTAATGGGATTGTGGCGTCGTACCGCGACACGTCCGGTGTGGACAATATTTTAAATTATAATGGGTTCTAACTAGGGATGCACGATATTATCGGCACGCCGATATTATCGGCAGATAATGACTTATAAATTAATTATCGGCATCGGCCCGATAAAGAAAATAACGCCGATATGCCTCGCCGATAGGAAGCTGTAATTAAATCATGCTTGTAAAAGCAACACATTCTTACATTGACTGAGTGCGCAAAGAAATCGATCTCTGCGCCCGTCAGCCGCGCACTGCCTATTTATTGATTAACGTTTTTAACTAAAACACAGAGTAAAATAAAGTTGAATCCTGTCCATCAGGAGTAGACTTTGAATTTGAGCTCAAGCGTGCAGAATATGCAACGCGCCGCCCTGTGACTTTCGTCTCTGCACACTGCCGTTTTGTAGTCTCCATTTCTAAGACACCTATGCTCTTGTTGCTTCTTTAATTAACATTCACCAAATTCATTTTCCAAATTCTTTTGGAAAGTTTTAAAAGGATTTCGTTTATCATAATTTTAAAATGTGAAAAGCAGGGTTCGACATTAACGCTTGTCTACTTGTCCGGGACAAGTGAATGTTTTGTATGGGCAAGTGAGCGTTAACTTTACTTGCCCGACTGGACAAGTAACTTGAAAAAAAATAACAACAGTGTGACATATATGTAGAATAATAAGAATATGTGCATTAGACAGAGCTGTGTGTTTGTGTGTAGTGCGTTTGTCGTGGTGGTGCTTGTTGTGTGTGACAATAATCAATGGCGCATCGCATGTAACTATCGTAACATAATCGCACGAGTCCATGTAACTACATGCGGACGCGGAATCCTGTTATTTAAATGTCATCTGGCTGTTCTGGGTGTCTGAGTGAATTACGTGCACAGTTTAACATACAACACGGGTGATGGTCGTGTATTTGTCTGCGTCTGCACTGTATGAGGATATGAACACATGAACTTCATCTCCAGTCAGAGTTGCTCTGAGAGTTTATTTTACGAGCGTTTTAATGTTTGAGTGAATCTATCTGCAAACAAGCGTCTTCCCGAAGACCCGTCAAAATAAAAGTCCCGTTAAATTGAACACTCGGACAAAAAAATACTGTGGCGTACTATAGTATTTGCTTTTGAAAATTGTAGTGCTCTTGTAGTGAATTGATAAACACTGTATACTATAGTAAAGTTCAAAAAAGTATCTAAGAATTTTACTGCAGTTTACTATAGTATACTACAGTAATTTATGTGGACAAATATACCACTATTGTATAGTTAAAAAGGAAAAATACACAACTGAGAAATATTCAAACAAATTTAGGTAATCTAAAAATGATACGGCCCTAATTTATTCATTTGTATGTAACATTAATGTCTTTTGTCAGTTACCTGTCTATTCATCATGAACTGTACTTGCATATTATTTTTAATGATGACAACAGACGATTTATACTCCTACAGTTTGGACTGTGCTACCAAACTTTAAACCTTTCTAGCACCAGTGCTATGTGCAAAAAAAGTTAACCTACAGCCTTAACACTAATAAAAATTACTGCTTGCCTTTGTTTTATAGCAGTCACGGAGAGTAGGCCTATAACCAAATTCAGGCGGCCAAAGAGGACACGCAGCAGCCTGGCGCTTTTAGCTGCGTAAAAACGCCCGGTGGATAGACAGCATATATCGGCATCGGCTTAATTGAGGTGGAAATTATCGGCATATTGGATATCGGCAAAAATCCAATATCGTGCATCACTAGTTCTAACGCGTTCTATTGTCTCTTGTCGCATCGCATCCGGTGTAGACACGGGCTAATAGCGATAATGAATGTTGTGATGTTCCATGCTGCCTAAATAAATGGTTTTTCAAGTCAATTTGCCTTCAGTCAGCATAAAAACAAGGTAAGGGACACAACCTGTTGTAGTGACTTTGGTGTATAAATGCCTTGTTATTATACACTGATTTGATGAACTACGAGAGCAGAGATTGCATGTCCTCTTCATTTAACTGTCATCCAGAATCCATATAACAATAGGTCTATTTTCTCCAAAATTATAATAACAATAATTAACTAAAGTCATTTTTTAAGCCTAAAACTTACTCATGACCAGAGACAAATACAGCAATTTAGAAATACTTCAGGTACAACAACAAATTTGCTGGCTAACACTTTGGTACTATTGAGAGATGAATCATGCGACTGCGTGCCGGCGAGATCAAAATGTGTCAGAACCCTCTCTCTCAACGGCTCTGGCTAGGGAGCGCAAGGTCCGGAGCGCTTTGGAAAGGAGAAATCGACGAAAAATGTGAATTTAACCTTTCGAGAAACAGATTAAATTACATTTAAACATTATGTTAAATGTTTAAAATGGGGTTTTGGGCGTTTGGGACGATCGCATGACGCTGTCAATCACTCTCCCCCTACATTTCGAGAGAACCCCGAATCGCTTTTTATCGTATCCCTCAATACACGAGATAAAGAGCAATGGCTATTCATCTGTAACTCGCAATACATGGGCTAGAAAGGGCAGGAAAACAATACTGATAAAACAAATTAAACCAAAACAATACAATCTAACTTACATATGCTTGTTGTAACCCGCACTCAAGGACTTTTACCTTGCATGAGTGAAATAGCTGCCCGGTGGCTTTGAATCCATGGCCGCCTAGTGCCACGGCTTGCCTACAGGGACTTTTGGATTCATAAAATAGATTCTATATTTAAACCGTTGCATTTTATTTAAGTTGTAGCATGTCGTTGTGGACAAGGACGAAAAAAATTACATGGAAAACATACTTTCTACTGTGTTGCAATGTCGCGTCTCTGGTTGACATGGTGTGACAATTACAAATTACTTTAAAATTACCCTGAGTGTTTGATGTCCCACACCTGCCCCGTGTAATTATCCCTCGTTTGTCTTCCCTATATATACCCTCTTGTTTCTTTGTCCTGTGCTCGTGTATTGCGTGTACGTTGTATGTACTGTGCTATGGCCCTCGAGTTTTTGTGGTCTACCCTGTTGTGCTGTTTGTTAAGACGTTGTGTTGTTGCTTTATAGTTAGTTTATTTTGTTCCTGTCTTTTTGTTTTGCCCCCACGTGGGAAGTCTTTGTTTGATGGTAGTTGTTCTCAGTTTAGTTTTTCCCCATTGTGGGTGTTTTGGTTTCCGTTTTTTGTCAAATAAAGTGTTTTGTTAACCCCTTTACTGCCTGCCTGCGCTTGGGTTCTCTTTCACCACGACCGTGACAGATTTGACTGGCCATCATAAACATTTTGGCTGACTGAGCTGAGCAAACACGCCAAGCTACTAGCCTAGTAAACGCGCGGGGTGGTAAGATTAGTTTACAATAGAGTTAAAACCATTGTGAAATAATACTAATTAAAAACTCACCGTTAATGCAGACAGAAGAATGTCTGTCAGGGTCACCAAGGCGGGAAACTGAGAGATGTGCAGGAGATCCTTGATCTGCTTCAATCTCGCGCAATCTCGCGATACTTGCAGTAAAAACCCACGAAAATATGATGCAGTTGTTTCAAGAAGCATTTTTTAGTTTTAACAACAATTGTGCTCGTTAATTCAACTTAGTTGAGAACCAAGAAACTTACATTTTCTTGTCGTCTCAACAATTTATAAAAAAATTGTTGTGTCTACAAATAAAAATAAGTTGAAGCAACTAAAATCGACTATTTCTTTTTACAGTGTAGTAACCTCTTGAGAGATTTATTGATTTCTGCTTTATTTTTCTTGAGCACAGAATTGTATCCAACCCTTGTTTGATCCACAGGATCCATTAACTTTTCACTTTCCTCAGGGTTCAATAGCTCCAGTCTAATTGAAGACAGCAAGCTTTTGGAAATCTGCAAAGCCTTTGCCCATTCAGGAGCTTTCATTGTCACCGTTTTTTTCACCTGCCTCATCATAGTGGTTGTGCAGAACTCTTCGGAGCTGCGTGAGAACCCCCGCTACGCCCTGTTGTGTCTGCACTGCATGTGCGTGAGCGGCTTCAACATCATGGGTGCAGTGGTGCACAGTTTACGCAGCCTTTGCTGGCCAGTCTCTCGAATTGTCTGCTGGATCCTCTTTGACCTGCAGGTAGTGATGGCACGAGGTCTGATGATCACCCTCATGCTAATGTCTGTCACCACCTGTCTCTCTATTTGCCTGCCACTCCATTACCCGGCTCTGGTCCAGAGCTACCGCCACTGGGTGACGCTGCCGTCTTGTGCTTTTGCCCTGTTCAACCCCGTGGTGTTCACTGTCCTAGCCTGCGTACGCTACCCGTGGGACTACGTGATTGGACTGGACACAGAGTGCTCTACAGCTTTGGAAGGCACGGCTTGCATTGTTAGTGCTTTAACGCAGCTGTCAGTGCTGCGTTATGATGATTATGTTCATCATGTGGCCATTTACCTGGAGGGCAGGCGTGTTGGCCATTTCACACCTTCCAACGGTAAGGGCTGCTGCACCATCCTCATCCACTGCCTGGCCTGCAGATGAGCTTGCACATCCTCCCCTCTCTCATCATCATCTCGCGGCATCAGGAGAGTCTCGCGGTGACACTGCCACTTTACATTGTCTTTTGCTCTGCACAGTCGCTGAGTCCTGTGGTGTTTGGCCTGTGCTTCAAAGAGCTCTCCATGAAGATGCCACATCTCCTGCCATGCACTCAGGGTATCTGTGGCTACATTGGGAGCACGGATAACAGGAGCTTCGGGACAGTAACTAGTGCAGGCACTGGGGCCTGTATAGAGATGAATGCCTCTGCCTGCGTGGCCACAGGCACCCTGTTTGCAGTTATCTCAAAGTATGAGGAGGAACAGAAAGAGACCTCAGACGTCACAGAGGTAACCGTGTAAGTGAGATTCAGATAATGTTGAATACAGTTCTTGGACAACAAACTTGCCTTTTGGATAGAGTTTAACAGAGAGTTAAAGGAATAGTGTAAAAAACGTCTCATAATTTACTCATCCACGTGCTATCTTATGCCCACGTCATCAAAGTATCTTCTTAAACGGTGGTCAGCATGGCAAAGTTATATCATAGTTCTGTGTCAGCCACTGTTTCAAAAGGGAAGGGGGAGGGGTGGAGTGAGCCGTTGGTTGCAATTCGAAGCCTCACCACTAGATGCTGCTACATTTCGTAAACCATACCTGATGCATTTACTAATGTTAACAAATACAACCTTATAGAGGGTATGCATTGACGTCACTTTCCCACGTGAACGCGCTGGGACACGCCCCCCTTGAGCACCAGGACACGTTCTAGGGCTGTAGTCAAGTCCACCGTTGTCGAGTCCAAGTCAAGTCCAAGTCCAAAGAGGTTCGAGTCCAAGTCAAGACCGAGTCCAAAGAGGTTCGAGTCCAAGTCAAGACCGAGTCCAAAGAGGTTCGAGTCCAAGTCAAGACCGAGTCCAATTGAGACGGTCAAGACAGAGACAGAAAAAAAATCATGACTACAAGACCACATACTTAACTATTGAGAATTTTTGTGATGCAAGAGACATATCTATTCTAAGATAATGATTTTCATTATTGTTTGTAATGATCAAAAAGACAATTTTATTTTACCTTAAAATAAGGTAATTTTATTTAGTTTAGGTATAGCACTAAAGTCACAAAGCCGAAGTGTAACTTCACATTTTTTTTATTGAAGTGTAACAATCCTATTCTGCCAATAGAAAATGTAACAAATAACCAGCAAACACTTGAATATGTTCCCATTCTTGAACTTATGACTCAAGCTTAAGTTACAGTCGTGCGTAGGACCTACGCCGTAGGTTACGTGTCGGTTTTCATTTACACTTATGCCTTGTTGTCTGCGTCGACAGGCAATGACCACTAGGCATCAGTGTCCACCAGAGGTGGACGAAGTACACAACTTCCTTACTTGAGTGAAAGTACAGATACTACTGGTCAAATATTACTCCACTACAAGTAAAAGTTGTAAAGACAGATTCTTACTTAAGTAAAAGTACAGAAGTACGTGCTTTTAAAAGTACTCAAGTATTAAAAGTAAATTTACTTTATGTCAGCTGTGCATTGTTTTATTGTCATATACCTTATGCTTCTGAAGCAACCTACTGAATACACAGAGTAGCGCACAGTATCAGTTGTATTAAAGGAGTAGTTCACTTCAAAATTTGCCCCCATTGACTTTCCATAGTCATTTTTATTCCTACTATGGAAAGTCAATGTGGGAAAATTTTGCAGTGAGGAACTCCTTTAAGAGCTTTATATGTTTAGCACATACAGTGAGGGAAATAAGTATTTGATCCCCTGCTGATTTTGTAAGTTTGCCTACTTACAAACAAATGAAGGGTCTATAATTTTTATGGTGGGTTTATTTTAACTGATAGACACAGAATATTAAAAAAAATCAGGGGAAAAAAATGTTATATAAAGGTTATAAATTGATTTGCATTTCAGTCAGTGAAATAAGTATTTGATCCCCTACCAACTAGCAAGAATTCTGGCTCCACAGATTGGTTATGTGCCTATATGGACCACAGATTAGTCCTGTCACTTTAAGAAAGTACTCCTAAATCAGCTTGTTATGTATATAAAAGATGCCTGCCAACAGAATCTGTATCTTCCAGTTCAACCTCTCCAACACCATGGTCCAGACCAAATAGGTTTTAAAGGATGTCAGCGACAAGATTGGAGACCTGCACAAACCTTGAATAGGCTACAGACAGAAGCTTGGTGAGAAGGAGACAACTGTTGGTGTGATTATTTGGAAATAGAAGATATACAAAATAACTATCAAATGCCCTTGTTCTGGAGCTCCCTGCAATATTTCCCCAATGGGGTAAAGATGATCATGAGAAATGTTAAAGATCAGCCCAGAACTACACGGAAGAAGCCTGTTAATGATTTCAAGACAGTTGGGAACACAGTTAGCAAGCAAAACATTGGTAACACATTGGTAACACGCTATGCCACAGTAGACTGAAATCCTGAAGCACCCGCAAGGTCCTCCTGCCCAAGAAGGCCCGCCTGGCTCGTCTTAAGTTTGACAATGAACATAAAAATGATTCAGAAAAGGCTTTGGCGAAAGTGCTGGCACTGCTGTGAGACCAAAATGGACTCCTGTGTTTGGAGGGAGAGAAATGCTGACTATGAGCCCAAGAACATCATGTCTACAGAGAAGCACAGTGTTGGAAACATTCTGCTTTAGGGCTTTTTCTCTGCTACAGGTATACAGGATGACTTCACCGCATTGAGGGGCTGAGGGACGGGCCCATGTACCGTAAAATCTTGGACGAGAACCTCCTCCCCTTAACTAGGTCACTGAAGATGGGTCATGGATGAGCCTTTAACATGACAAAGACGCAAAACATATTGCCAAGACAACCAAATAGTGGCTTAAGGAGAAGCACATTAAATGTCCTAGCCAGTCTCTAGACCCTAGTCCTATAGAACCTCTGTGAAGGAGGCTAAAACTCCAATTTGCTGAGCGACAGCCAAGAAACCTTAAAGATTGACAGAGGAGTGGACTAAATGTATCCGGACACATGTGCAAACCTGGTGACCAAGTATCAGAAATGTCTGACCTCTGTGCTTGCCAACAAGGGTTTCTCCACAAAGTACAAAGTTATGTTTTGCTTGGGGATCAAATACTTATTTCACTGACTGAAATGCAGAAAAAAACAATGAATTTTTGAAGTAGAATGAGATTTTTAAATTAAATTCCTCTTTGTAGTGTGTTTGGGTACCATCCCACCAATAGAATCCATCACATAGCCTACAAGTAGACAACAAGTATCCATAGTACAATTCCCATTATTCCCATTAAATCCATTACATTTTATATTGTATTTTGGGCTGGGTTCTATTGTTTTTATTTCAACAGGAATACTTCAACTATAGTAACTTCAGTAAAAACATCATTCATTTTCCAAATCGCTTTAAATGATATAGCAGCAGATCAGAAGTTAACACGCACGCGTAGCTCAAGGTGTATGTGATGCTTATTTACCGTTTAGCCGTTATGCCGATCATTTTCATGACAATGTTTCTATGATCTTTGACTGATCGTAACCCACAGATGATTACACCACACTTTAACATGTGCCCTTTTCGTCTTTTATTCTTCTATTTGTCTTTTTAGAGCGCTATCAATGGTGTAGCAGCACCTACGTTTACATTAGTTTAGCGGGGAAGATCCCAGAGTTGCCAGATTTGCGTAATTATTTTGCTAAATGGCCATTCAAAGCTTGCCGGAAAACCGCGAGCTTAGAAAAAATAAAATACTTGGCAACAGTAAAAGGTCCTGGAAGATCGCAAGCAAGATAAATGACGCACACCGGAAAACCCGCTGCATAGAAACCATTTTCTACTTTTTGACCTTTTTATAAATGTAGTGGAGTAAAAAGTATGATATTTGTCTTTCAAATGTAGTGAAGTTAAAGTACAAGTACAAGTAAAAAAATAATACTCAAGTAAAGTACAGATACTCAAAAAGTGTACTTAAGTACAGTACTCAGGTAAATTTACTTCGTTACTGTCCACCACTGGTGTCCACGCGCGTGTTACTTGTGTAACCAAGACAAGAGCCGAAGAAGAATGAGCTCGTTTGAGAAGCATTAGCAGTGATAGTGGCAAGTAAATGGTCACTTTGGTTGCAGCTTGGGATGTTAAATACAGAAGCACAAATAATTTACTTAGATAATTCATTTGGAAATGCGTTTGAGTAAACATGATGCTATCGCGGAGTTTTTTGACCTGAGGGAGGGGTTCAAACAGACCAATCACAGCGCTTGCGGTCCACGTAGGGTCCACGTTGAGTTGACGCGTTGTTACATTCTTGGAGAGGTGCGCATCAGGCTACGGCGTAGGTCCGACGCAGAACCATAAATTGGGCTTTAGTGTCCCCCAAAAGTAACCAACCCCCCCCCCCCACTTTCTTAAGGAACTTTTTAACACCTTTGTGTGTGTGTGTGCGCCTGCCCGTGCTCGTGCGTGTTCGATAGAGGAGCTGCCAGAAAGAGCAAAGGCTCCACGGCTCATTTAAGAGCATGTTTCGGTGCCCATACTTAAATAACATGTTCATATCGCAATGACAATAAAAATACGATCAATCTTATCTTTAAAGCCCTACTTTCTAAACTCCTAACTACTTTCTAAAAATATTCAAATGCAATGCTAACTCTGAAACATGGCATTACTCTTCGTGATGATCAGTCTCCCTCGTCACCTCTCCTTACTTGCTTCCCTATTTAAAGCCCTTGTGTTTGCTGTCTTGTGCTGCACTGTTTTGTGATTCTTTTGTTCTGCCTCTTCTTGTAATGTCTTTCTTGGTCTTGTGGCAGAACCATGGCAGAGCCTCTTGTTTTGTGTGGAGAGAAACATATTATTGTCGGTCACGACATAATATGCATTCTCTCCAGTCTCGTCTTTGGCCCCGCCCCTCTCGTTTCCTCCTTTAGCTTCCATTAGTGTTTCATTCCCCACACCTGCCTAGTGTTAATTTACCTCTTGTTAGTCTCCCTATATAATGCCCTTGTGTCTTCTGTCCTGTGCGAGTTCATTTCGTTCCTTGTTGTTAATGGCATTACGTCTTGTTCCTGCCCGAGAGATTATCCCAGTCGAGTCTAGTGTAAGTTTTTGTCAAGTGTTGTTTAGTCCAGTTTTTATTTAGTTTACGTTCCTGTGTAGTCTGTGATTATTTATCCCTTTGTTCTTGTTATTTTACCCCCTCGTAGGTCTTTGTTTTGTGTTTAAATAAATATTATTTCATTAACCCCTTAACTATGGAGCGAATTTTGTGCCGAAACTAAACAAACAAATCCAGCGTTTTGCAAACAAATGCAATTTGCTTTGCAAAAGAATCTCTACTAGCAAACAAACAGAAGGGTATTTGCAAAAGTGAAAATGCCACGTTGCGATAAAATGTAGAGGTATACCAAATAAATGTACTGTGATTTACAAATGCAAGTAAATGTTTCGGTACAAATATAAAAACACACATTTGACAAATAAATACAAATGATTCTACAAACTGCATTTGAAAAAATACCCTAGCGCATACAAGTGTGTGCCTTCCTATGTAAACCCGTTTCTGCCAGGGTTGGGAATTTTTTTTATTTAAAAGTCATTATTATGAGATACTAAGTCATTATTATGAGTTACTAAGTCAAAATTTCGACTTAGTTTTTCATTATTTTGAGATACTAAGTCATTATTTTGAAATACTAAGTCATTATTTTGAGATACTAAGTCATTATTATGAATTAGTTTCTCATTATTATGAGATACTACGTCATTATTATGAGATACTAAGTCCTTATTATGAGAAAGTTTTTCATTATTATGAGTTACTATGTCGAAATTTTGAACATTGCCGAACACTTGTAGTACAGGCTAGCCCGATATTCCCTTTTTGTGTTGCGCTTTGAAAAAGGTTGTTTTTATAAATGTAGCCTAATTAATAGTTATATAATATTAATGATAATTTGCTATTAAAAATGATAAATTATTCAAAGTTTCAAGTGCGTTTATATTGTTACCCTGTTGTTCTTTCTGCAGCTTCTGTGGAGAAAAACCCTCTTTTATGTTGCACTCTGAAAAAAAATATTATAAATGGTATATTTGTGGAGGTGTGTTGTTGGGTGCGATTAACTGCCAAACCGCATGATTTGTTGTGTCTTCACCGTGGTAAGAAACAAAAAACTTACCGTCAGCCCTACCTCCAGCAGCAAATAAAAAACAGTAAACTTTCCAATTTAAGCACACAACGCCTTTTTTACAAACCTGTGATATATTCTAAAGGAGACTACAATAAGAAGAGGGACCATACATTGTCAAAATCAAGTCTCATTTCCATAAATGATGGCCCCAAGCCGTGTCAAAGGCAGAACTTTAAACATCTCACTGGCCCATTGTTGAAGATTTATTTTATCCACGCAGTAGTGCAGTTTTTGTGCAGTTTATGTTACCTATAACCATAATTACAGCATACTATTTAATTTGATCTTCAGCGTTCTTCAAGTCTTGTGTAGGTTGCATAAACTGCTCAGACTGGTCTTACAAGTTAGTCATCAATTTTTTTCTGTTAGACTGGTCCTAACTTCTTTACATTTACGCATTTGGCAAACTCTTTCATCCAAAGCGATTTACAGTACATGCAAGCTATACATCTTATAGTATATCTTTAAATCAGTTACATAAAAAGGCAGACCACATTCCTTACCCGCCAGTCCTGAGAATCGAACCGGCGACTTTCTGGTCAAGAGTCTGAATCGCTAACCATTAGGCCATGACAAATACATACACATTGAACAACAAGTAAAATGATGTTTGATCAAATAAAGAGGCTAAAGCTGAGCTTTGTAGAAAAAAACAAATGCTAAAAACAAATCAATTGCAATGATTATATCGGAAAACTCAGCAGCAACAATCGATCGCATCACAACCATATAAACATCAGAAAGCAGCAATAGCATGCACAACATATAATAATGAGATATAAAATGGTTCTGGAATTAAATGTATTGCACAAACAGCATAAACTAAGATTGACAGCTGATCCTTACCAGTGCGCAACACAATTAACAGAATGTCAAGGAAACAACACATAAACATTAGTTCCTAGGACAGACGCAGACGTCACATTCATTGAGAGGAATGAGTGAAGTGAAAGTTAACGAAGTAGACGCTTGACACTCTGTATTAAGCCGTGTAGAGTAGCGTGTTACAATACGTGTTAGCAAAAATGAAAACAAATAACTTCACTGCTACACATGAATGACGCGTGACGTCTGCATAGACACTTTACGGCCACACGTGATTTCCGTGACGTCTGCGTTACGTCAACGTCTCGTCTGCGTCTTGAATTCAATGCAATAAATAGCAGAATACAAAAACAGTTAAGACGTGGAGTGAGACGTTCAGTGAGACAAGTGTGTGCTGCAAAGTCATTTTTAGGACCCTTTGGAACGCCATACGTCGTGGCAACGAATATGGTCCGGTCCAGGTACGTCGTCACACCGTAACTGTGTTGGCTGGGTTTGAGTTATTTATTTATTTTGACTTTACTTACCTCCAATGGGACAGTCGAGAGGTTGTTGCGATCCATTATTTTGAATTCGCGCCTGTGGCGGGATGTTTGATCACAAACGGATCGGCGTATACCATCAAAGCACAGTGAGATCTTTTTTTCAACTGACTGCTCTATATGCTGTAGAGATGCTATTCTAATGCCGAATGCTTTTTGTCATAAGGCGATCGTTCTGCGCAGAGCCAGAAAAAGTTAAACACACATTCCAACGAAAGCGCCACATGCATTGACGCTGCGACACTGGGCCAACAGCGTCACAGTACTGTGGAGGGCGAGACTGCACAATAAACAGAGCAGCTGCAGTTTGTTTGGATGGAAAACACAACAACGTTTACATTTTCAAAAGATTTCAGTGACTTAGGATACACTTATGGAATAAAAATGTTCAGTCTCCAATTAATATAATATCAATAGTAAGAAATATAAAATAATTAAAAGCTTGCTAAAATGTTTCAAATTAACATTTAGCCTTTTCTAATCATGTGCATGATTTTAAAATGTGTGTTCATTTAGCAGGGTCCAAAAAACAAACTTTGGACTATTCTTAACCTCATAAAACATAAAAATGATCAGAAACTAAAAATTTCATGCAGAATTTTTTGGGGTTCCTCTAGATACTGTCTTGTACAAGAGAGATTCTCCAGGAACCACTTACAAGTTTACAGATCTTACAAGAACCATTTTTTAGAATTTGAGTTCCTTCAATAACACATGAAAATGTGACTCCAGAACTTCAGAACTGAATATGGGGTTATTCAAGAATTTTATAAGTTCCTGGAAGAACCAGAAAGATTATAGATGGTTCCACCAATAACCTTATTATGAGAAAAGGAGCTTTGAAGCTCTTAAAACACAGTTTAAGGTTCTTTGAGTACACAACAGGACATTTGAGGCACCTTCTATTTTTACAGTGTGAGAATTGAACTTGCAACCAACTCGGCTCTCTAACCATTAGGCCACAACTATCCTTGACCCAATGCATCAAATGTTGCCTAATAAGTGGACAAGAGTAATGATATGCAACTGCTCAATAAATTGTTCTGCAATTAAAATACTTCACTATTAACATCCTTTAACTGTTGGAAATTTTAAGGTGTGAATACATCCAGTGATATTTGGAGATGTTTTAATAAACCTAATTGAAAGTATATATATACAGTATTCAATATAAACACAAAGTTTTACAATAGCAGCTTACATTATTTTATTTAAAGATTATTTATGTCACGTCTGGAGAGACAGCGAGAGAGAGACCCAAAAGCAGGTGGAACTTAAATGTTTATTATGAGCAAAATGTCAAATAAGAGTCGCACTCGAGCCAAGCTCGGAAATAACGAAATGCAAGAGTAGTATGACAGGCTGGGGTCAGGCGATATGCGAACAGAGTCCAAAGGGGCAGCGCAAACTCAGAAGGTGGACAGGCAATGGTCAACCGGGGTGCGAACTCTATCACAGGGGGACAAGGCAACTCGAAAACGGGCAGGCAGTAGCAAAAACCGAAGGGACAGTCCAAGGAGATCTGGCCGGTAATCACCAACCCGGATACGCCGGCACTTGACAGAAGACAAGGTTAGTTCACAAAATCAACAAGATACTGTACCTCAGGGCAAGGCGAAGAGGAAGACCGGTGCCCAGTCCGGTGCAGCCGGTGTCCAGTCCTGTGTCCATTCCTGTGTCCAGTCCTGTGTCCAGTCCGGTGCAGCCGGCGTCCCGTCCGGTGGTCCAGCCAGCGTCCAGTCCAGTGCAGCCGGCGTCCCAGCCGGTGCAGCAGGCGGCGTCAAGCCCTGCCCAGCCGGCCTTCCAGCCGGCGTCAAGCCCTGTCCAGCCGGCCTTCCAGCCGGCGTCAAGCCCTGTCCAGCCGGCGTCAAGCCCTGTCCAGCCGGCCTTCCAGCCGGCGTCAAGCCCTGTCCAGCCGGCCTTCCAGCCGGCGTCATGCCCTGTCCAGCCGGCCTTCCAGCCGGCGTCATGCCCTGTCCAGCCGCCTTCCAGCCGGCGTCAAGCCCTTCCAGCCGGCCTTCCAGCCGGCGTCAAGCCCTGTCCAGCCGGCCTTCCAGCCGGCGTCAAGCCCTGTCCAGCCGGCCTTCCACCGGCGCAGCCGTCCAGCGGTCAGCCCTGTCCAGCCGGCCTTCCAGCCGGCGTCAAGCCCTGTCCAGCCGGCCTTCCAGCCGGCGTCAAGCCCTGTCCAGCGCCTTCCAGCCGGCGTCAATGCCCTGTCCAGCCGGCTCAGCCCTGTCCAGCCGGCCTTCCAGCCGGCGTCAAGCCCTGTCCAGCCGGCCTTCCAGCCGGCGTCAAGCCCTTCCAGCCGCCTCGCTTCCAGCCGGCCTTCCAGCCGGTCCCAGCCTTGTCCCGCCGACGCTCAAGTCGGCGTCCCCCCAGACTTCCCCCACAGAATCCCCAGACCGCCCTCGAGCCAGCCGGGGATTAAACTGTCCCACCTTCCCAACCCCTTTGATTCCTCTATGGACTCTTTTTCCCCCACCCCCCTCCCATGTTTGTTGTTTTTGTTGTCACACCCTAGTCCCTTGGTTATTCTTGCTTGTCTGCCCCTGATTTTGTTTTCCACGTTTTGTCTGTTTTGGTCATTGTCTCAGTCTGTCTTGTCCCGTTAGTCTACCCCTTGGTGAGCACCTGGTGGTGCTCATTAAAGGGGGGGCTTCTGTCATGGCTCTGCCTCCTGTCATGGCTCTGCCTCTATTAGTCATGTTTTTCTTGGTCCTGTGGCAGAGCCATGACAAAGCCTTTGGTTATGTGTGGAGAGAAACATATTGTCCTTTTGACAATAATATACGTTAAAATGGGAAAATATGCCGTTTACACAAGAAAATTATTTCGTTTTAACGACATATTATCTCGTTAAAACGACATATTATCTCATTAAAACGACATATCTCGTTTTAACAACAAATTATCTCGTTAAAACGACATATTATCTCGTTAAAATGACATATCTCGTTTTAATGACATATTATCACGTTAAAACAACTTATCTCGTTTTAACAACAAAAGATGGAACAAACAGACTAGCAACAACAGGCGCTGATGTCATATTTTAACAAACAACTTTTCCCATTGAAATGAACTACAAACAGCAGAATCCATTACCCTTGAAAAACTGCATCTGAACAATTGCATTTCGTATTAGTATGCTCTGGCTTTACAACAAAAAGAAATGGCATTTAGCATACAGCAAACATGTTTTTGCTTGCAAAGCTGGTTGACCAAACAGGTCTTGCTGGTAGAAGCTCGGTAGGACCATATTATACATTTGTATCTTAAGTCTTATATTAAGATCTCACAGGTTTAACATTCTCCAACTGCAATTTCCATGTTTACAAACAAGTAGGATGTTGTTGGAATATGACTGACAACCAGCATTTGGTCTTTTCAACAAAGCGGGCAGGTTGTGACAGAAAACATGAGTTAAACAATTGTCCCAGTTGTATCTTGTAATTTGTGCGGGTGACCAGCTGATCTGTTCAGTACTTTGTGTTTGTGGGTTAAAAAAGCAGATGGGGGATTGTAGTCTATTCTCTCCCTCCACCACCCCCATAATCCTCTTCTGTGAGAGGTGATCTTTATGTGAGACAAGGCAATCCTTCTGCCATGAAGGACAGAGATAGTTGCCTAACTACATTTTACATTGAATCATTTAGCAGATGCTTGTTTAACTTAAAAATGTAAGGAAAACAAAAAAGCGAGCAATCAAGAGAGAATATTACAGCAAATTACTGAACTGACTTTAAGTGCTGCTATATGTTATATGTGCTTGGGTTTCCTGAGGTTTTCAGACAAAAGGTAATCCAATACAAAAGTATTACATTATTTCAGTTTATGTTAACGAGACCATCCCCCAATCTTCTTTCATAAACACTTTTGATGTGGATCATTTTTTATCTATTTTCTTAGCTTTAAAAAACAAAATTATTTTACAATGTTTCACAGTATACTTCAAATATCTTCATTGTTGTTATTTTTGTATCAATCTATCACGATAATTTACTAATTTCATTGTTAATATGAATGAAAATGCAATAAACTTAATATTTTCATAGCAATTATGAACTCAACTTAAATTTAAGAGCGCAATAATTAAACCTATTTTCATTTTTGGTAAGCTCATTTACACAGCATGACAACAAAGTTTAAGGTTTTTAATTTTAAATGAAAGTCACCACAAAATCAAAACTGACTATTCTTATTTTTATTGGAATATTGTAGTGTTTATTATACTTTTTCATGTGCCCTCTTAAATAAAAAACGTTAACCTCCCCCGCTAAACAACATTTCTTCTCTGCATGACATAACGTCTTGGAGCAAGGGTGAACTACTGTATATTGACTGTTCAATGGGCAGGCTTCCAACTAAACATTTATTTTTTAATGGATCTTTTCATGTTTAATCGTCAAACTTGATCCATTCAAGTTGGGACTACATGAATAATCTGTTATAATTGTTCAAATTTGGCAGAAAATTTTCAGTTTGTAGCTTTTTTTTGAGACTCCGTTAGGACAATTTTTATATTTTTTTAATTTTAGAAGAGTTTTTATATATTTGAGTATTGTAGTTACCATTGTTCAGAGATTGGTGCTTGTGGGAGGTTAAGTTTCAAATAGTAATTTATTTTCTTTATGTGATGAATAAGTAAAAAGATGAATGATAATAAATGAGTGCCTGTTATTTGATTTGAGAACTTTAATCAAAATCAAAATAAGTTCCACATAAAAATCATGTAAACGATCTTTGCTGTAAAAACATTAAAGGGATAGATCACCCAAAAAAGAAAATTCTGTCACCATTTACCATAATAGGACAAATTAAAATGGTAGTCAAGGGTGTCCCAGAACTGTTTGCTTTCCTAAATTCTTCAAAATATCTCATTATGTGTTCAACAGAACAAAAAAATCTATAGCCTACTGAAGATTTTTCTACTATTGTAGTGAATGATGTCCCAGAAATGAAAAATTATGAACAGCTGCGAGAAACTTCCTATTTTAATGAAACACCTCTGAAAAAAAATTGTTCCTCTACATGGGTACTTGCCCTTTAACTTGTTATTTAGTGCATATTCAGAAAGGAAGAATGGTTGTGTGTGCATAATTACATTAGGAAATTATTATATTATAATTATATTAGGAAACAAACTTGTTTGTTTATGTTTAGAAAAGCATCACTGAAATGCACTATTACTACAGTTAATGGCAACTGCTTAAAATAAAATACTGAAATAAAATGCCTAAAATTCAAGATAAAATTCTAAATTAGAATGAAAAGGGGCAAAGAAAACAGAGAAAGACATTTTGTCAAATGAAATCTTGTTTGACATGTCCTTGATAAATTCAGCAGTCATTTTATCTGTTCTTTGATACAGGTCCGGCAATAGACCATTAGCTGTTGGCTTGTGAACAACAGAAGAAAGTTTTAGTGCATCCTGCTGCCCTCAGCATTTCATACACTTCATGTTGAGCTGTTAGCTCGCACATTTTTGCTCCTCTCATCGTATCACCATTTATGTTTAGACAACAGAGCCCAATGGGCAGCCATCAGCTACCGGTCTACATCTGCCTAAATATAGTCAGCCCTAAAGCTTCTTAGTGGGAGAACCCTCTTATAAGTTCCTTTCCTTGAATAGACGCCGAGTATAGACCACACAAATATACTTAAGTGAAAATCCCTTGCAGGTATTTAATTCTAAATAAGTAATTACTAGGTTGTCAGTGTGTCTTGGTCCGCAGGTGCGTAAGTCTTAGTGGCTCATTCGTGCCTCGGCTTTGAAGAGAGTTGCACACACAAACGCACTGACCGCTGGCTGAGAAGCATCCATTTCTCAGGGACAAGTAACCCACCACAGCTGCCAAAATGTGTGACATGGGGGGACTCGATAACTTGGTGGCCAACACGGCCTACCTGAAAGCCCAGGGGGGAGATGACAAGGAGATGAAGAAACGTCGGTGAAGTCTGTCTCTTCCCAAGCCGGAGCAGTGCGCAGCACTCAGGACAAATCTAGAGAAGGACTTTGACTCCCTCTGCGAAAAACAGCCTGTAGGAAAGCGTTTCTTTCGCCAATACCTTGATCAAGGGGGATCTGAATGACTGGGAATTGTCGGAGGGCGCTGCCAGAGACAAGGCCCGTACACATATCATTAATACATTCTGCAAGGATGGATCCAAGAGCTTCCTCACCTACCTGACTGGAGATGTAGCAACCAAGTGCAAGGCAGTTACTGACAAAGATTTTGAGGAGGTGATAGGACTGGTGAAGGATGCCACCAATGAGTTTCTCAAAGGCAAACCTTTTTCAGATTATCAGGAAAGTCAATTCTTTGACAAGTTTCTGCAGTGGAAAGAATACGAGAAACAGCCCATCACTGAGAAATACTTCTATGAATTCAGGACACTTGGAAAGGGTGGATTTGGTGAGGTAGGTCTCTACAGACATTAGTGAAAAATATGTAATCTTTCCAACTGACTGTGTCCGCTGCATTTCATTCCAGGTTTGTGCGGTGCAGGTGAAGAACACCGGCCAGATGTATGCCTGCAAGAAGCTATGCAAAAAGCGTCTGAAGAAGAAACATGGTGAGAAAATGGCCCTGTTGGAAAAGAAAATCTTGGAGAAGGTCAACAGCCTGTTCATCGTCAACCTGGGTTATGCTTATGAAACCAAGACCCATCTCTGCTTGGTCATGAGCTTGATGAATGGAGGTGACCTCAAGTATCACATCTATAACATTGGTGAGAAGGGCATCGAAATGGATCGGATCATCTATTACACAGCTCAGATTTGTACCGGGATGCTGCATCTACATGCCATGGACATTGTGTATCGTGACATGAAGCCTGAGAATGTGCTTTTGGATAGCCAGGGTCAATGTCGTCTTTCAGATCTTGGTCTTGCTGTCGAGATTCCGGTTGGAAAAACCATCACCCAAAAAGTAAGTTAATCATCTTTATTCAAATAATCCAGAGAAAACAATGCAAGCTGTGCTACCATACCAAATTTCCATTAGAAAAAAAGAGCTGTACAAAGCAGAGCAGATGTGTAATTGCACAAAAATGAATTATAATTGGTGGTGATGAAAATGAATCATTTACATTTATTCAAAGCAAATCGTGAATGAAGAACATTACATGATGTTAAAAATAAATCTTATGCATAAATGTCAAATTAGTTTAGCAAAAAAAAATATATATATAATTGAGCCAGCATATTCATTTTAGTTTTTAATAAACTAAGTCTAGTATAAATATGATTTAATGGTGATACATCAAGAAGCTGGTTAATAAAATGCCAAGAGTACATTTTTGCTAATTCCACTTTGGCTACATTAATATAAATATAACTTAGTTTGATTTATTTTGGACATTTTAGTCACAACATAATTCCTATAATCACATGTGTTCTATGCCATAGTTTTGATGAGTTTACTTTTATTCTAAAATGTTGAAATATTTTAAAATAATAAATTAAAGCTGCATTATATAACTTTTGGGTTGAGAATAAACAAAAATCTTGTTTAGCAAGTACTTCAGGGTCCAAATCCTTTATCTGATTGACACACTTACAGGGGCGGTCTGGAAGCAAAATCGGCCCTGGATTATTCGGCCCACATCGGCCCTCCACCATTTCTGTTGACAAGGGGGGAGGGGTGCTGTGGGGTGCTATTTGATGGCATCGGCCCGCCACCATTTCTGTCGACGGGGGGGTTGTTGTATGTAACGTGTCATTGCGTTACATACATACGTGTCCGAATCGCTAATGCCTTTGCGTTGCGTGCATTCGCGTTTAAAATACGTCCGTCTGTCCAGCCCAAGCGTCCATTCCAGCCCCATTGTAGCTTTAAAAATATGAATAAATCATAATATCAGAATCAATGCTTTCAGTCATTTTGTTAAGACATTTTGTTAAGTCATTTTGTAAATATCAGTTCCACTAGCCTTGACTAGCCATGGCTTGTTCATCTCTAACATGGTCATTTACAAGAATACTATAGTGTTTGCATTATATTCTGTCCCTGTTATGTAATGTCTTGGTGATCTTTGTTATTTTGAGCACAGCTACACCAATCGTGAGCAAACAGTCCTAAAAACAGCATAGTTATGTAAACACGCAAGGATCAATTAGCTGCAGTGTCCTCATCTGCACCTTTGGCTCAGTGTCTCTTTAAGCACTTCCATTGGTGGGCCGCAGATGATTGAGGTTAAGAGAAGACTGCACACATCCATTAAAGGCTGTCAGACATTATGTTGTAAGACTAAGAAAAAAGTTGTACTAACTCTATAAATATTGACATTTATATCACAGTGCAGCATTAGTGATGGTAAATGGACCGGATGTTAATAGGATTGCGAAATTTCTCATAATAGCAAGCTCCAAACTTGTTTTCATGAACAAACAGAGATATGCAGAGCAACGTTTTGAAGCTGGTTACAGCTTCTCAGTTAAAGGGATAGTTCAGCCAAAAGTGAAAATTCTGTCATCAATTACTCACCCTCAGATTGTTCCATACCTGTATACATTTCTTTGTTCTGCTGAACACAGGAAGATATTTCGAAGAATGTCAGTAACTGAATTCATCCCCCATTGACTCCCATAGTATTTATTTTCCCTACTATGGCAGTAAATGGGGGATGAGATCTGTTTGGTTACTGACATTCTACTAAATATCTTTCTTAATAACGGTTTGCCTCTCTATCGCCATCTCTTTTTGAACCATAAAATTGACTTGTGTTCAAATGAAGTTGAAGTCATCTTTATGCCATTCCAAACCTGTGACTTTCTTCTTCAGAACACAAAAGAAGATATTTTGAAGAACGCTGGTAACCAAATAACATTGACCTCCATTGTATAGACATAAAACCACTGAGACATTTCTCAAAATATCTTCTTTTGTGTTCCACAGAAGAAAGAGTATACAGGTTTTAAATGACATAAGGGTGAATAAATGATGACAAAATTTTCGTTTTTGGGTGAACTATTCCTACATGATAAATATTATAACAGTGGAAAGCCAATCCTAACCCTTCCATGACTTCTGATGTATGATCAAATTTCAAAATGTAACAACGGCTCATGTGTTTACGTAAGCTTATCTATGCAGTGCCCTTCTTGAGTCCTCAATGCAGGTTGAAGCCCAAGCTGAACCACCAGGGGTTTGGTTGGCTTTACACTCCTGATCCTCTTAGGACGAATTACACAAATCTGTCTCTGATCAGACTGCCAAAGGCAGATGTAAGCGCTAGATTTTGTACTGCACGAGTCTAGATATGATTAATAATGTGCTTACCACTATTTTTTTGCTGTCATTTACATTTGTCCATATCCTAAGCACTTTTATTTGAGCCTTCTATTTTCCAACATTCAATTTTTTTTAAATGTAATACCACAACCATTCTAACTACAACCTCAAATAATTTAAATTTGACATTAGCAAAATTAAGACATTAACATAATGATGTGGCTATCATGCTAGCTTGGCTCATTACAGTGTGTTAGCCAAGCACAATGACTGTGCGTCCTCCTATGTAATCATTACATTTTAGTTTGACTGAGCCTAACCCTGTCAATTCCCACATCTTCTCTGCATTTATTACACAGTACGCTTAAATTATCCATTTGAATTAACAGTGTCTAAGAATACAACAGTTTCCATATATACTGAGGTGGGTATTAGCTTCAGGGTTAAAAGAAGCGTATTTATGAAAGAATACCGGTGAAAACGCATGTCTGTATGCAAAGATCCACATGTCCAATGGAGCTGAAGAATGGCTATCTTTATATAAATAGCAAGTCAAGTTCATCACAGTGGATCGGCACATGACTTCTGACAGGTAGTAGCGGATTACCATTAAGCCTCTTCCATCTGGCAAAGAGAGGAGCTGAGCCAAGTGGAATAGATAGGGTAAGAATTGCATCAAGTAAACTACTTCAGATCTTGTAACCTTAAAGAGATAATTTGCACACCTTCATGTCATTCCAAACCTGCATGACTTGATATATTTCGAAAAACATTGGTAACCAAACAACATTGGACCCCATTGACTTCCATTGTTTGGAGACAAAACAACTGAGACGTTTCTCAGAATATCTTCTTTTGTATTTGCAGAAGAAAGAATGTTATGAGGGTGAGTAAATGATGCAAGAATTTTCATTTTGGGGTGAACTATCCCTGTAATAAACATCTCTCACAAACATCAGATCTGTTCCTCAAAACCTTTCATACAATGGTGTGATGTTCAGTTTCATTGTGTTATCATTTAACTACCAATTCTCCCACCATAAATTATTCGTCAATTTGTTTAAGACTCATTCAGATCCCTTTTCCTCTGTTTACAGGCTGGAACCGGTGCATATATGGCACCTGAAATCCTGACTGAAATTCCGTACAGGACCTCAGTGGATTGGTGGGCTCTGGGCTGCAGTATCTATGAAATGGTGGCTGGCTACACCCCATTTAAAGGTCCCGATTCCAAGAAGGAGAAAGTGGAGAAGGAGGAGGTACAGAGGCGGATCATCAATGAGGAGCCCAAATATGAGCACAAGAACTTTGATGCCCCCACAATAGACATCATCAAGCAGTTCCTCAAGAAGAAGGTGGACGAACGTCTTGGCTGCAAGTAAGTATTTCTATCCCTCTTAACCTCATGAAACCAATGTTGCCAAGGATCTTTCAACAATATGTATAACATTCACTGTTTTTGTAGGGGTGATGATCCCAGGAAGAACGAGTGGTTCAAGTCCATCAACTTTGCCCGTTTGGAGGCCGGCCTTATCGACCCACCCTGGGTACCCAAACCCAATGTTGTCTACGCAAAGGATACAAGTGACATTGCAGAGTTCTCCGAAATCAAAGGTATTGAGTTTGATGCTAAGGATGATAAATTTTTCAAGGAGTTCAGCACAGGGGCTATACCTATCGCCTGGCAAAAGGAGATGATTGACACCGGACTCTTCGATGAGCTCAATGACCCCAACCGGAAAGAATCAGCCGGTGGCTCAGACGATGATAAGAAATCGGGTACCTGCACGCTTTTGTGAGAGAACAAGCCAGCTTGGAATTCAGCAGCATATGGAATTCCATTGAGTGACATCCCAAATATTATTGACATCGTGCTCTGTGTTGAAGAAGAGTTAAGCATGGCTGGAATAAGATGGTACGTTAGTCAACTTTAGGATAGAAGGTGTTTCTTATTGGTTCGGATGCAGAGCTGCAGGGTCTGAGAAACACCCAATATACCATCCATGATGTGCTTGAGCTTTGGACCACACAAGGATTTTCTGCATTTCCTTCATGTCTCATGAAGTAGTCAATATCCTATCCAACAGAGGGTGCAAGAAAAATGACCATTCCTTATTGAGAAGACTCTAGAAGAGTAGGCCTAAACAGACTTATTATGATGTATCCGTAGCAATTAAATGTACCATGAGTGTGTGATCAGAAGGCAGAGATCTCTGGAAATACAAAGTTGAGTCCTCAGTAAGGAGCGGCTTGTGTTCCAAACACTTCTCGCCTTGCCAAATCACAGTTTATTTGTGGATTCGTTCAGGGTGTACAAAACCAGCACCTACACATACTCAGAGTTATTTTTATTCATGTAAATTAATTTAAATGTGTTCAACTGGGATATAGGGATAACTACAACCCTATAGTTATCTAAAAAAAACTAATTTAATTCTCTAGTGTTTAATATTTCCCTTTGTGAATGATTGGTATTACAATTCAGCAGACATCTGTGTGCAGAGATTCTGTGTGGGTCTGCCTGACACAGGCATACAGATAAACCGCTACATATTAACAAATGTGTTTTTATGAAATTTGTGTAAGTGTTTGCCAGAGAGAAACTTGCAGTAACTCGTGGCCTCTATGACTGTGATCTTAAATGCTGATTTGATAGCAGGGCTGTTCTGATAATGTACTAGATTTTGTATAGGCTATGTATAAATATGTACATACAATATATATATGAAATAATAAATCTCTTATCTAGTATCTATATAAATATTAATAGTGCGATAGTGAGATTTTACCTATATTGCAGCTTTAAAGGTTACAATTTCAATTGTCTGGTTAAATCTTTCACATAATTTTAAAGCCAAGCTGAAACAGGTTGGTACTCAAGGGCACAAAGAGAGGGCCTTGGCACTGATGTCTGCTCATTTCTTTCTTTCTACGTTTCCAAGTATCCGTTTGGGTTGTGCCCAAAGGCAGTCCTCTGTGGTTGTGCTTCTATGATAGATATATGTTTAAAAATGCAGGGCCTTTCTAAACCTAGGGATAACATACAGGTTCTTTTTCAAAACTTCACACTGTCCAACCAAATACCAGCAGACATTCTGCAGTTGGCTTTTGTATGCTGGCAGACAGTCACTTTCACACTGCCCCAACAAACAGGAACTTCTTAAATTATAAGGCTTTGTTAGAAAGATGGGCAGGATCGTTTTAATAGACAATTGCAATGCTTTGCATGGGGTGGGAATCACAGGGTGCCTCACGATACAATACGAATCACGATACCAACAATATCATGATGCGACGATACTAAGATAATCAATATATTGTTTGGCAGTTCTATAACGATACATCACGATATCTGCCTAACTATGAAAACAAAATGCCCATGAAAGGGTTAAGTGCAACATTTGTCTCTTTATTCAAGTCCACAAAACTTTTTCAGTAGGTAAATTAATTACATATTACCAACATGAGTAACATTTCAAGTAAATTAAACATTTTATGCTTAAATTAAAAGCTTATCTTTGTAAACTGACACATTTAAAACATTAAAATATATATATACTGGCCCATTTCTAAATTTAACAGCCACTTATTTAAACCTGCGAACATCTCAGTGTTAAGCTTTAATAAAATAAACCTAAAAAACATTTCAGTGCATCACTGTTCTTTCACAAATATGCATGGTGCATATTTGATTTTATAAAACGGTCAGTTCTGGTCCTTGATTCTGATTGGCTGAGCGGAGTTATAAGCCGTTATAAAATACCTCAATATATAACAGCTGACCGCACCACATAGCCTAAATATCATTTCATTTACTTTATTTTATGAAACCTTGCTAAGCATATGGAATAACCGTTTTATAAAACTCCGCTTCGCGTCGTGCCACAACGCCATTAGCTGTTATAAAATGCACTGTAACCAACTGCTTCTTGGGGCTTGTTGCTTTATTACACGCAATCCTACTCTTTCTCAGACTAGTTTGTTCCCTCATTTGCGTGTTAAGCGCCACCCAGTGGAGCCATGATGTAATAACGCTTGGAAATATATTTAGAGCGTCTTGTTTTATTAATTAATTACAATATTGATATTTGGCGCAGCGTATCGATTCTCGTATCGCACGGAGAAGGACGACGATACATCGCCATATCGATATATTGTCACACCCCTATTTTATACACATGTTTTTCTCCTACATCACCTCTCACGATATCAAAACGTCTTACTTTGCATGCAGGACTTTGAAGAGCAGGGTTTTGGGCGTGTCTTATCTTAATGCACCTTTATGTGTTCTGAAACACTATAAAATAATATTGTCTTCCATCATCATAGGTAATGGATTTGGTTCATGATTACATATAAACTGTTTACCCAGGGTTAAAAGTGGTCTTATTGCAACATCAAAAAACTTTGTCATGAACAAAAACGGTTACTGTGAAAGCTATACAAGTGATGTAAAATGGACCAAACTATGATATCTTTTAGTTACTCTTTATAGCTGTCTAAGATATGTAAGATTTTTCCTTGGTTCACAGTAACTTCTGAACTTTTCTTTCAGTACAGCAAAATCATTAACTTCCTCCTCAGTATAATCCATGGTATTAAATACCTTCAATGCTTCATCCCCGGCAACATGAAGAAATGTAGCACATTTTATCTTGCCTGATTTTTCCGATGTTCCACTAGCCACAAGATATAGTTCAAACTACTGTATCCAGATTCTCCAATTCTCAGCAGTATTTCCTTCGAAGCTTAGGTCATTTGGAGGTTTTAGCTGATCCATTTTTCACTTCTGACACCATATGATATCTTTTAGTTACTCTTTATAGCCGTCTAGGCTTATGAGGTTAAGAGTCTAAAGATATTAATAAAGAGACGACACACACAAGCTGTTTTACCACACACTGTGTTTCTTATTCGTCTTCCCTGTAGGGCTCCCGCATATACAGGTGCTGGTCATATAATTAGAATATCATCAAAAAGTTGATTTATTTCACTAATTCCATTCAAAAAGTGAAACTTGTATATTATATTCATTCATTACACACAGACTGATATATTTCAAATGTTTATTTCTTTTAATTTGATGATTATAACTGACAACTAATGAAAATCCCAAATTCAGTATTTCAGAAAATTAGAATATTACTAGAATTGACCAATTTTATGGAGATGCAGATTTCATTTTCCAACAGGACTTGGCACCTGCACACAGTGCCAAAGCTACCAGTACCTGGTTTAAGGACCATGGTATCCCTGTTCTTAATTGGCCAGCAAACTCGCCTGACCTTACCCCATAGAAAATCTATGGGGTATTGTGAAGAGGAAGATGCGATATGCCAGACCCAACAATGCAGAAGAGCTGAAGGCCACTATCAGAGCAACCTGGGCTCTCATAACACCTGAGCAGTGCCACAGACTGATCCACTCCATGCCACGCCGCATTGCTGCAGTAATTCAGGCAAAAGGAGCCCCAACTAAGTATTGAGTGCTGTACATGCTCATACTTTTCATCTTCATACTTTTCAGTTGGCCAAGATTTCTAAAAATCCTTTCTTTGTATTGGTCTTAAGCAATATTCTAATTTTCTGAGATACTGAATTTGGGATTTTCATTAGTTGTCAGCTATAATCATCAAATTAAAAGAAATAAACATTTGAAATATATCAGTCTGTGTGTAATGAATGAATATAATATACAAGTTTCACTTTTTGAATGGAATTAGTGAAATAAATCAACTTTTTGATGATATTCTAATTATATGACCAGCACCTGTATGAATACAGAGCACCACCTAGTGGTAAGAACCAACATACATCACACAAACAACCTGTCTGTAAATGAATAATTTGTTATTTTCTTTCAGGTGTTCTGTTTTTAATGGTTGTGTGGTATGATAATTAAAATGTAGCCTAACTGTAAATAAAATATTCTATAGAAATAAAAAACATTTAACAGGGACATTTATGAAAGTTCAATTAAACATCTTTAACAGATTTGTTTTATATTTTCCCTGTAACACTACTGTAGTGTTTATAAATAGATTTAAATCAGACAGCTTAATTGCAGGAATAGTCTGCCATTATTTTTGGTGGTCATGTATTTGTGTCTCACACGCAACGCATGATGAAAATGAAACCAGAATTGATCTTTAAACTTGTGCACTCCAAGAAACACTTGTCAGACTGCAAAAACCTACAAATATTCCCCAGATTAAGCCTATTATGATGTAGAGTCGAATCACATAGACTGCCTGAAAAGTTCTGGGCTGATTTCAGAATGCCACATTTATTTTATAAAGCGATAATCTAGTTTACACTTGCGTACTTAAATCAACCTCTAATCCCTGTAACCTCCAACCTGGCTTGAAGAACCATGAAGAGAGAGACAACATTTTCATCACCTTTAATGCAGAAATACTGGTCTGGTTTAACACTAAAAGTCGGTCTGCATCCTGTATTTATAAGCCTTGTACCAATCATGTGCATATGTTATTTATTATAACGGTTAGGATTATTTTGCTCATAACTGGGTTTTGATGGATACCAGTAAGAGAGGGAGAGACTGAATTTCTCTGGATATAGAGCCAAAGACCCCGTTATGCCAAGCGGATCCCATCCCACCTCCTCCTTATCTACACATCCACTAATGGTGTAAATAATCGCATCCCAGCAAACATGCCCCTATGGGCCCCGTATGAGGCCACTGTGGGCAGAAAATGTGGGCCCACAGCGGGCAGCCCACTTCGGGCCCTGCTATCGGCGTGAAATGCGGGGCACGTGTGTGCCCCACACTATAGGGCCCAGGTGGGGTCCTAATGGGACAGCCCAAAGTGTGGGCAAAGTGTGGGCATGCTGTGGGTACACTGGAGGAAGTGTGGGCATGCTGTGGGTACACTGGGGGAAGTGTGGGCTTACTGTGGGTACAATGGGCGAAGTCTAGCCATACTTTGGGAACACTGGGCAAAGTGTGGGCTTACTGTAGGTATACGAGCGTATGGGAAGCTCAGGGGGTTCAGTGGTGTACTAGTAGAAATGGTGAGAGGGGTTTCCTATTAGAGAAACGAGAACAAGAGAGATTTCCCAGTTGAAGGCTTTATTAAGATTATTACTGCACGTGTAAGGCATTTGCTTGCATATGTGTGGTCTACAATAAACAGAAAAAAACAGAACACAACATTAAGTTATCTATTATGAACGATATAAACCAACATTATAAAGTATTACAATGATACAAGGAAATTATGCCATTTACAATAAGTAATAACAACAAACCGTGTTGCTGGATGTTGAACAATTTAACTGCTGCCTGCTAAAGCTGGCATCAGCTTAAAATATAAACTCCCTCAGGTTTGTATTTAAACAGTAGCATTACAATATAAGGACATAAATATTACTCACACATCTAAATGTCACTACAGAAAATGCAACAGCGAGTTAGCATCAGACCCGCTACAATACTCAACATGAAATGGACGTACATCTAAAGTTTAAACAATATGATTGCTACAATCCATAAGCGACTGGCAATAATACACAAGATTTACTTAAATTAGTTGAAATGTAAACATAGAACTTACTTTTTAATCAATCACTCACACGTGCAAACACGCAGCAGTCCAGCTTGTTTACTACAGCGAATTCCGTGTGTTCCGGTAGGAATAAATTAGCCCCGCCTACCTGCCTGGGCATGTCTGGACTCCTCACCTTGTAAAGGCAACATAAATACATGTGCCAGTAGGGGGAATTATTGGGCTTTTGTACATAGCCGCCCCCAAATGTCGACAGACATTTGATCCTGGAAGAAAGATTGTGCTAAACAGCTGAACTGGTGTTGTCTTCATCGATGAGTTTGGGAAGCGGGATTAGTCGAGCCACAGGTCTTATATATGTCCGATTCTGGACCTGAACTTCAACTGTCCTTATAAGTCCATCGGGTCCAGCAAATGTGCGTGTCACCTTGCCAACTGGCCAAAGTGCTCTTGGAAGTTGGGGGTCCACAATGAGCACTACCTGTTCGATGATTAGGTTGTTGCTGTCTTTTTGCCATTTTTGTCTTTCCTGAAGATTTGGAAGATAGTAATGGATAAACCTAGTCCAAAATTGATCTGCAAGTATTTGGCTATGTCTCCACCTCCTAGTTCCTAAGAGATTGCTGGAGTGAGTCATGGCGACCCATTAACAAGATGCTGGGTGTGATTGGGTCAGGATCGGCAAAATCGGATGACACCTATCCCAAAGGATTAGCATTCATAACGGCCTCTACCTCAATGAGGACCGTGCGGAGGATAGTTTCAGGGACTGCGCATTCCTTTAGAATGACTTGTTTCACCGATTTCACTTCCCTTTCCCAAATACCGCCAAAGTGCGAAGCACTAGGAGGGATAAATCTTAAAGATATTTTCTGTTCAGCTAGATGTTCCTTCAATTTGGGTGCCATAGCTCCATAGGCCTCTTTCAACTCTCTGTTTCCTCCAACAAAGTTTGTGCCATTATCTGAGAAGAACTCGAAAGGCTTGCCTCGTCTGGCTATAAATCTCCAGAGAGACATCAAGAAAGCATCAGTGTCAAGACTCTCAAGTAGATCCAGATGGAGGCATCGGGTGGTCATACATTTGAAGAGTATACCCCATCTCTTTTCGGTTCGTTGTCCTAATTTTACAGTAAATGGGCCGAAGCAGTCCATTCCTGTAGAATAGAAGGGGGATTTGCAAAGCCTTAGACGAGCTGGTGGAAGATATGCCATCTTTGGGATGGTAGGTTGTGCATGCCACTATTGATAGTCCATGCAGGCTATTTGATGCCCTTTTATGGCTGCTCTGCCCCGCAAAATCCAATACTGGCATCTGAGCTCTGCCAGAACTCTTTCTGGCCCAGGATGAAGGAGATTGGCATCATATTCCATCAGCAAACAATTCTCAGCACCTCAGACCTCGGTACACACTACCCTCACTTCAAACATTGAACTCTCCACTTTCACCCCAGTGACTGACACTGAAGTCACCAGACTTCTCTCCAGCCACCCCACCACCTGTCCCCTTGACCCAATCCCCTCCCATATCCTTCAGGCCAATGATCGTCCAATATGGCTGCGGCGTGTGTGTAGCGCATTTTTGTTGTACCTGTGATCTGCCCTGTCCTGTTCTAGCTTTTAGTGCAAAAGGATATCAAAGACTGTTTTAGTCTCTATGTTTTATTACTACATTTTGCATCTTTTATTCATATGCTTATCCCTAAAATGTGGACATATTCTACACTCGTCTACCTGCTCAGTTACCTGGTGTTATGGATCCCTACAGACAACGTGCTCCCGATCGCAAACGCTGATGAGGGTAGAGACGTAGGTTTACCTGCGTTCTGTTTGTGGGTTATACCGAGTGATGTGACCTCCCTACAACCGGCTGTCGGAGATTGTATCTTGATAACCCAGACATTCGACGAATACCTCGCTTTTCGGGCGCTCTTTACTCTGAGAGATGAACCGAGAGGTATCCTGTGCCTGTGATCTTGGGGCAGCGGAATGTTGTCTCCCTATGCAACGTCCATCTGCAGAGACGGCCCGTCGGCCAATTCAGTGAGGAGAAACAGTTTGGTTTTTCTTCTACTCTAAATATCTTGCAATATACATCCTAATCCAGGTCCAGAGTGGGTGCAACTTCAAACTCCAGATGAGTTTAAGTCTACAAATGGTCTGGGTTTCTTTCGTCTTAATGTACGCAGCCTATAATGTTTTTAGGTCGGACCGTATAAAAAAAGGTGGCGGAGTCACAGTTTATGTCAAGTCCACGCTAAACTGCACTTATTCTTTCCATTAGCAAACCAAAATGTTTTGAACTCTTGGCAATTACTTTACATTTTCTAAACGGTCCTGACTAAATAGTTGTCGGATGTTATCGTCCACCATCGGCTTCAAGTGAAGCCATGACTTCACTTATGGATCTTCTCAATAACTGGTCCAAATCTGAGTTGATTTTACTTGGGGATTTAAATTGGGACTGGTCTTCACAAGTGTCTCGAGAGTATATGCAATTCTCTTAGTTTGGAACAATTTATACATTCACCTACACGAGTAAATCAAAAAGATCCTGCAAAATCCACAATACTTGATGTTATTTTAACAAGTGCTCCTCATAAATTCACTGCGGTTGGAGTTTTTTGTAATGATGTCAGTGATCACTGTGCAATTGTATGTGTGAGAGACTGCAAGGTTCCAAAGGGTAAATCACGTTTTATTTTGAAACGACAACTAAAGCATTTTAATGAGCAAGCCTTCCTGCGAGATATTTATAATAGTGATTTAAATATTATTTCACAAATTCCTGATGTCAATTTAGCATGGGAGTATTTTAAATGTATCTTTTTGGCAATATGTGACAAACATGCACAATTTAAAAGATTTAGAGAACATTAGAGAAAATCCTTGATTTAATGAATCAGTATCTTCTCTTTTGAGGAAAAGAGATGCTGCATGGGCGAAAGCAAAGAAAACAAATATATATCATATTGACTGGGTAAATTATAGAGCATTGAGAAATAATTGTACAAAATTGGTAAACATTTCTAAACGTGATTATTATTTAAATATGATAAATTAAAATTTGAATAATCCAGCAAATTTTGTGAAGTTAACCAAATCAGTCTCTGATACGAAAATTTCTACTTGTCTTCTCGATTTTTTAAAACTAAATGAAAGTGTGATTAAGGGGAAAGAAAATATTGTGAATGTTTTTAATATTTTTTTTATTTCTATTAGTTTAGTTAAAGACTTAAATAATTTAAAAGAAAATAACATGGAAATGTAACGTTTGCCCCGCCTTTGTCAGCCACGCCCCCTGTACAAAAGCCACTTCCCCGTCACGCATGAAACCTATCACTGGACTTTTAACCCCAGGACTACATTTCTCCTCATGCACTGCACCCCTCTGACCTCATTGATTACCCCGCACCTGACGCTCATCATTACACTCCACCTGAACCCCATCCCATGGACTCTATTTAATCCCTATGTTTTGTCATGTTTATTGTCCAGTTTTGTTGTATTTTGATGTTTTTTTCTAAAACTACTCGTGGGCTCTCTTTGTTCCCATATTCCGTGGATGCGCTGCTAAAATTGGATTGTAAAAAATCAGCGGGTACTGATAATATAGAACCTTATTTTTTAAAAGTTGCTGCAGCTGTGATAACGGAGCCTATTACCTCTATTTTTAATTTAAACCTAACTTCAAATGTTATTCCCCAAACATGGAAATCAGCCATGGTACTTCCTTTGTTGAAAGGTGGCGATCCATCGGAATTAGATAATTATCGTCCAATTTCAAGATTATCAGTAATGGCAAAAGTGTTTGAATCTCTTGTTAATGATCAAGTTAAACAGTTTTTAACCATAAATTAAGTTTTAAATGAATCTCAATCAGGTTTCAGATCAGGTCATAATACTACTACAGCAGTAATGTTGGTCACTAATGATGTTATAAATGGTTTGGATAGAAAACAGCACCATGCAGCATTATTTGTAGATCTCTCTAAAGTGTTTGACTCCATGGATCATAAACTTTTGTTGCAGAGGCTAAAGTGTGTAGGTTTTAGTGAAATGTCTATAAACTGGTTTCATGACTATTTATCAGAAAGAGTTCAGTGTGTCTCAGTTGAGAATTATATTTCAACAGAGCAAAAAATTACAAAAGGAGTCCCTCGAGGATCTATTTTAGCACCAATTTTATTTTCAATTTATATTAATGATTTAGGGCGTGGGATTACCTCAGATAAAATTAATCTCTACGCCGATGACACTGTTATTTATACTGTAGCGCACTCATTAAACCGAGCCTTGGAGCTTTTGCAAGAATCTTTTCGGTCATTACAATTGTCATTGATAAACTTAAAATTGGTTTTAAACTCTAAAAAATCTAAATATGTTTTTTAGTAGTATCAAATAAGACTACCCTATTTTAACATTACAACGAGAGTATATAGAAAGAGAAAAATTTTATAAATACTTGGGTATATGGCTGGATGAAAAGCTGGACTTTCATGTACATATTGAAAATCTTCTGAAAAAAGCTTAGACCAAAATTGGGTTTTCTATATCGAATCAGGAAATGTCTTCCTATGAAGTAAGAAAACAAATTATATATAACTATCTTTAGTAGTCAAGCTAATTGATCTACCCTGTCGATAACGAGTTAAGCGGCTGATTTCTGCAGTGCGCAGTGTACATGTTATAAGATAGTGATCGGTGACATCGTCGCTTTGAGGTATAATATCTATATTGGTTAGATCGGCTCCGTGAGATATAATCAAGTCTAGTGTATGATTAAATCGATGAGTGGGTCCATTGATGTGTTATGTTACTCCAAAAGAGTGTAGTAGCTCTGTAAACGCCACTGCTAATGCATCGTTAGCACTATCTACATGGATATTAAAATCTCCGACAATTAGTACTTTATCAACGTTAACCAATAGGTCCGATAAGAAGTCTGCGAACTCATTCAGAAAATCAGTGTGGGGACCAGGGGGTCTATACACAGTAGCCAACATAAAAGAAAGAAATGGTTTTTTACTTTCGTTTGGAACAATTAGTGTTGTATGAATTAGTGGGCTGGTCCTCCTTGTCTCAAAGGACAAAAATACACATGTTGTTGTTCATTGCCAAGGCGCTGTTAGGAAAATTACCTAATTATATCTGTAGTCTTCTGTTTCATCACACTTGTAGTTATACGACTAGATCTTCTACTAAATTGCTTTTAAAAATCCCAAGAATATATACAGAGTTTGGTAAAACTGCCTTTTCTTTTAATGCACCTTTTTTGTGGAATGAACTGCAGAGCATCTTATTGTTGGAACAACTCCCTTCACTAAATGTTTTAAAAAATATTTGATGGACCAAGTTAAGGGAAACATGTAAATGTTTTTAATTAACTTCTTTGATCTGTCTGTAGTTGTTTTATGTGTAACTTTTTGTGCCGCCATTTTGGCCAGGACTCCCTGGAAGAAGAGATTTACATCTCAATGGGACTATCCTGGTAAAATAACAATAAAAAAAATCCAGCACACTCACACCTGCACTCACACACATCATCAACACCTCCCTGCTCACCGGCACTTTTTCATCCACATCCAAACAGGCCCAGGTCACGCCCCTACTGAAGAAACCCACATTGGACCCCTCTACTACCGACAGTTACAGAACTGTCTCTCTCCTCCCATTTATTGCAAAAACACTTGAAAGGGCAGCTTTCAACCAGGTGTCTTCCTACCTATCCCAGAACAAACTACTGGATGACAAGCAGTCTGGCTTCAAAACAAACCACTCCACTGAGACTGCACTACTATCGGTCACAGAAGCACTGCAGCTAGCCAAGGCGGAAACTAAATCATCTGTCCTGATTCTGCTAGACCTATCTGCAGCGTTTGACACTGTCAATCACCAGATACTGCTAGCAACCCTGTCATCTCTAGGAATCTCATGTACTCCTCTCCGCTGGTTCATATCCTACCTCTCCGGCAGATCCTTCAGGTTGTCATGGAGGGGCTCGCTGTCCACTGATCACCACATGATCACTGGGGTCCCTCAGGGATCGGTGCTTGGACCGCTGCTTTTTTCCATCTACACAACATCCTTGGGACCAATCATACAGGCACACGGCTTCTCGTATCACTGTTATGCTGACGACACCCAGATCTACATCTTGTTTCACTCAGATGATACCACTGTAGCAGCTCGCATTACAGCCTGCCTAGAAGACATCTCAGCTTGAATGAAAGAGCATCACCTCCAGCTGAACCCTGCCAAGATAGAACTACTCGTGTTTCCGGCACACCCCACGGTGCAACACGATCTCACCATCCAACTTGACAATACCACAATCACTCCTTCCAAAACAGACAGGAACCTCAGAGTCATATTTGATGAACAGCTGTCCTTCAATGATCACATTGCAAAGAAAACGCGGTCATGCCGATATTCCTTATTCAACATTAGAAAGGTTAGACCCCATCTCACTGAGCATGCGGCACAACTCCTTGTCCAGGCCCTGGTAAGCTCAAGGTTGGACTACTGCAATGATCTCCTTCCTGGTCTTCCTGCAAAGGCTATCAAAACGCTCTAGCTGGTTCAGAACGCAGCAGCAGGCCTCGTCTTCCAACAGCCCAAAAGGGCTCATGTGACACCCCTTTTCATCTCTCTCCACTAGCTACCGGTTGAAGCCCGTATCAGATTCAAGTCACTAATGCTTGCCTACAGGACTATCACTGGATCTGCACCGGCATACTTTCACACCCTCCTACACCCCATCAAGATCCCTCTGCGTTCAGCAAACCAGCGGCGTCTTGTATTGCCTTCCCATAAGGGCAGTAAATCGCTTTCCCGCTCATTCTCATTCACAACTCCTCCCTGGTGGAACATTCTTCCTTACTCGGTCCAGTCAACCACATCCCTCAAAACATTCAAAAAACTACTTAAACTCCATCTCTTCTGTGAATACTTGACAGACAAATGAAAAGAAAAAGAAAACCTCTCTAACACTAACCCTCTCTCTTTCTCTCAACATTTAGTGGTCTAGCTTTTGTTGAAACCAGTAATTTTGTATTGGCACCTATTGTATTATTGCTCCTGTATGACATATCGCTTATTGCTCCCTAAACTCTTTGTAAGTTGCTTTGGATAAAAGCATCTGCTAAATGACTAAATGTAAATATTCCTTAATGCAGAGTTTAGTCCGCTGGTGATGAGCCTCAAGAACAATGGGATGTAGAACATCTTAACTCTGTATTCTCAGAACTCCCTCAAGGTTTTGCCTCGGGTTATGTCATCAGCTGGGTTGTTGCCAGAATCAACATATTTCATTTTCATTTATTTATATAGCACAAATAAACACAACTAAGGTGGACCACTGTGCTGTAAAAGGGTGTAATAAAAAAATGAAGTAAAAATAACATTACACAACCATAATACAAAACTAGACAGGTACATTTTCTGAAGAAAATGTGAGTGATGCTTTGTGGCAAACTGCGGAACTGGGCACTAGAGTGATAACACATTAAGCCACGAATGAATCTAACCAATCCCCATGTCTCTACGATGTTCTGATGCAGAGATATACATATTGCTAAACTGTTGCTAGGTCAATATGTTTGGTTACTATGGGCGTGGCTTGGCATCTGCACTTGATAATACTCTAACCTATGAGTGAAACAAACCAACCCCCATGTCTCTATGATGTTCTGATGCAGAGATATAGGCATTGCTAAATGGTTGCTAGGCTAACCTGTTTGGTTGCTATGGGCATGGCATCTGCAATTGATAATACTCTAACCTATGAGTGAATCGAACCACCCCCCGTGTCTCTACAAAGTTCCTATGCAGAGATATAGGTTTTGCTAAATGGTTGCTAGGCTAACCTGTTTGGTTGCTATGGGCGTGGCTTAGCATCTGCCAATTGATGATGCTCTAAGCTATGAGTGTAAAGAACCAACCCCCTGTCTCTCTATGATGTTCCGATGCAGAGATATAGGTATTGCTAAACGGTTGCTAGGCTGACATGTTTTGTTGCTATGGGCGTGGCTTCGAAGCTTCATGACGATCCTGGGACACTGATTGGTTGCCTGAGTAAAACGAGCCCACCCCCTTGTCTCTATGACACTGTGTTGCAAAGATATCCACCTGAATCTTTTATAATGGGAGTCTATGGGATCGGTTGCTAGGTTGCTGTAAATGGTTGCTATGGGCGTGGCTTAATAGCTTCAAGATGATCCTGTGACACTGATTGGTTGTGTGAGTCAAATGAGCCCACCCCCTTGTCTCTACGAAACTGTGTTGCAAAGATATCCACATGGACTTTTTATAATGGGAGTCTATGGGATCGGTTGCTAGGTTGCTGTAAATGGTTGCTATGGGCGTGGCTTAATAACTTCATAATGATCATGTCACACTGATTGGTAGCCTGAGTAAAATGAGCCCACCCCCTTGTCTCTAAGTGGTTGTACTGCTAAGATAGTCAACATGGGACGTTTTACGCCTTATATGGGCATGCTTCCTGTGATTGGGAAATTTTGGGAGGCTCTTACACCCCAGGGGTACAACTTTCACCCCATTGTGAGTGATGTTCTTACAGAGCCTGATAGCCTCTTCAAATCGTGTATTATTTTCATGTTTCTACAGTATCCTCACTCGGTGCTACGACCCGTCAAAGTTGGGCGCAATGTTAAGTCAATGGGATTTTTCGGGTATTTATTCGCCCCCCTATCGCACCCCCTCCACCCGATCACTTCCAAAAGTCATCACACACCATTCCTCAATGGGCCGCTCGATTTGATGTAGTCATTCATGGGTCCAAAGCGAAAAAATAACGTGTGAATACAGTATATAGGTATCTAGGTTTTGAATGGGAGTCTATGGGCGCCATTATAAGTATACTGAAATTTTGGGAGGCTCTCACACCCCAGGGGTGCAACTTACACCCCATTGTGAGTGATGTTCTTATAGAGCCTGATAACCCCTTCAAATTGTGTATTATTTTCATGTTTCTACGATATCCTCGCTCGGAGCTACGATCCCTCAAAGTTGGGCGCAATGTTAAGTCAATGGGATTTTTCGGGTGGTTTTTCGCTCCCCTATCGCACCCCCCCACCCAATCGATTATAAAAGTCATAGCACACCATTCCCGAATAGGCCCGTCGATGTGATGTATTCATTCATGGGTCTACATCAAAAGCTGCGAGAGAAGCAGCGTGCCAAACTTTTGGCGGAACAAGAATAATTATAAGAAGTATGTATGTTCGAATAACAATAGTTATGCTTTTTCAAAGTATCACTAATGAATAAATTACAACAGTTGTTAAGAAAAAAATCTAAAGTTATAACGGCCCGGTTTGCCAGTTATAATGAATTAAAAGCACGGATAAACAGATGAGATTTTAACTTGGATTTGAAATCATGGACAGCGGATGCAGATCTCACAGATAAAGGAAGATTGTTCCGGTCTAGGACCGGCCACTGCAAACGCACGGTCGCCTATCTCCATATCTTCATGAATGAATATCCGTGAGGGACTGAATTTCAGCAACTCTAGTTCCTACAAAGACTTTATACCTGCAAGAGTCAGACTGTAGCCAGAGAAGGACAGTGGCGGAATCTGACCAGAGTGTAGCAATTGTGAGCTCTGTTTGGAGGAGTTAAGCTATCTGTGCTCCAGTGAGTGCTGCACTCAGTTCTAGTCATGGTATTGGCATTTGTTTTTTGGGTGCAACACGTGAGCGAGACAACACAAAGGAAATGTGTACCTTGCCATCTCGATCCTCTGTGCACATATATGATACTGAGCCGTATGCTCTCTCTGATGCATCGCAGAAGATGTGTAGGTCTCTGATGCGTGTTTCATCATACTCTTGAGATGTTCTGTAGCATCTAGGAATCTCCAGCTGCTGTAGGTGAGACAATTCCTGTTGCCAGGTTTGCCATCTGTTCCGTAAGCTGTTAGATTCGATGAATTCATCCCATTCTACGTGATGCTTCCACAGATCCTGAATGAGTACCTTGGCTTGGGTGGTGAATGGAATCAGGTATCCGAGAGGGTCGTACTGCGATGCTAATAGCTTATAGATATTTCTTAAGGTTGGTTGGAGGCCTTCCACTCGTTGGGATCTGTATCCCAAGGAGTCAGTTAGACAATTCCATCGTAATCCAAATGTGCCCTCTAAGAGATCCTGACTCTTTTGGGATAACCACAGTTCACTGCTTTGTGACCTTGCTTCACGCGGGAGGTGTTCAATCACTTCTGGTTTGTTGCTGGCCCACTGGTGAAGGTCAAACCCTCCAGAAAGGAGTAGCTGTCATAGGCCATTTACAAGAGCTCTAGCCTTCTCAGTTGTTTCCAGACTTTGAAGACAATTGTCTACCAAGAATGACCGGGTTACTGATTCTTCTAGCATGGGATTGGCTTTGATACTGTCATGGGCTGTTTATTGCAGTGCAAATATAGCACAACAAGGACTGCATGTTGTGCCCAAGGGCAGCACTTGCCACTCATAAATCTTTGGCTCCTCTGTTCTTTGCATGTTTCTCCAAATTAAGCGTAGAATACTCTTTTCCTCTGGCAGTAGGTGAACCTGGTGAAACATACCTTTTACATCTCCACTTACAGCCACAGTGTGTTGTCTGAATCAAACACCAAGTAAGGATGGGCCAAGTATGGGACCAGGAAGGAGCTGCTCGTTGAGTGACTGATTCTGATGCTGGAAGGAACAATTAAACACAACTCTATTCTTGTCGTTGTGCTCCACTATATGGTTCAGGCTCAGCCCGATGGTTTTATATCCTAGATACGCCCCTGGTGTACGGTATGGTGCCCAGTGGCGGAGCCAGACAATTTTCATAGGGGTGGCCAGACTGAGAACATAGCTCACACAGGGGTAGCACAGAAACTGATATCATCTTTTTTTCCCTATGTGGCAAGTCACTGTGGATCTAGTAGTGTTTCTTAGTCACTCACTCATTTACTTAAACAGGCAGTGATTGCCATGTAGAATTACATCATGAAGATCCACATAAGCTTTTTAATGTATTACTAAACTGATTTTAAAAAAAGATCTGAAACAGTGTGGCATTGCAGACGGTGGTGTCTTTTTAATTGGTGATAAAGCTCACACCATAATGACAATTTACACGACATAAGAATATACCAGATGCACTTTTATCAAACAAACATTACAATATCACAGAAAAACAAAATATAGTAACCTTAACATTATGGGCAAGCATTTCAAAAATATTCCTTTGCAATACTTTGCATATTATCATTTGGCTGCCAACTGCCAACAAAACATTTTAATTCCCTTTCAAGGATATGACACAGACAGACCACACCATTAAGCATTCAGCACTGAAAGTATGACTTTACTTTTAATGGCTCTCTTGCTCTTTTAAATGACAGTGAACATGTTTATAGCTTGCGACTTTCATCTGCAAAGAACAGCCTAAATGTGACCCTGGATCACAAAACCAGTCTTAAGTAGCACGGGAACATTTTTAGTAAAAGACAAAAATACATTGTGTGGGTCAAAATTATCGATTTTTCTGTTATGCCAAAAATCATTAGGATATTAAGTAAAGATCATGTTCCATGAAGATATTTTGTAAATTTCCTACCTTAAATATATAAAAACTTTATTTTTGTGAGTGGATGGTCTGCCACAGTGCCCCTGATTAACAACTTCAAAGGCAATTTTCTCAATATTTTGATTTTTTTGCGCTCTCAGATTCCAGAGTTTTAAACGGTTGTATCTCAGCCAGATATTGTCCTATTTTAACAACCCATACATCAATAGAAAGCTTATTTATTCATCTTTCAGATTATGTAAAAATCTCAATTTTGAAAAATTGACCCATAAGACTGGTTTTGTTGTCCAGGGTCACAAATTAACAAACTTTACCATGTCTGTTTCACCTTCAGCGCGCCAGCCATAATATACATACATTAAGACAAGAAACATTTCAAACATAGTGAATAAACTTAATTCTTCTTGTTAACTTACCTGTGACCTCTTCTCGCGCGGCGGGAAACAGACAGTCCTCCGACTGCACACGCAAAGTCCGTTGGAGCACACGCGAACAACAACAACAACAACACTATTTCTTCTTCTTCTGTAATTGTGTTGGTGGTTGAAATTCAAGTTGAGTGTATTACCGCCACCTTCAGTTTGGGTGGAGAAGTACTTGTTTGAGGTGCGCTGTTGAAATGCGTCCATATGGGAACAACTGTGTTAAGAAATGGTTCCGCAAAAAAAGTTGCCGGCAAAGCAGTAGTGGGAGCCGGGGGGGTGGCCAAAGATTAATTTATGGTGGCCTTGGCTACCATTGGCCACCCCCTGGCTCCGCCCCGATGGTGCTCCCGGGGATTTGGATTCGTCCACTAGCGCAAACGTACAAATGAGGTCCCACAGATACTAATGTTACATTAACGGTAATAATTGTTAAGTTCACAATCCTGTGAACAGTGAAGATTTACTGGAAAATACAGCCCGTCCATTTAATGATAATTGGTTCGGTTTTAAGCGTCCCTTATGCAGTTAAAATGGTCACCCTGAGGTAAAGAACTGTTTGCTCAAACTATGTGTCCTTTTTCAGTAATTCAAGATTTTCTTAATACGTCTGATTGTCAATGGTTTTTCTATGGGTGTAATATGTTTTAAAATTAAATAGATTAAAAGAGTACTTGACCACAGAACAAATCAGAGGCGATGTGTCCACAGAATGTCCGCTGGGCTCGCACTTGCCACCTCAAAGACGTAAACAACAACGCTGCCTGGGCCTGAAGCACTTCCGGGTTTATTTTTAAAACATTTTATTATTTTTTTGAATTTTTTTATTAATTTACATTTTTTACTTTTTATTTTATTACACAAACACTAATTCATAAAAATAATTGTTTATTTATCGTAAATCGTGTATAGTGCCGAAAACTCAGTACAAGTTTTGTAATATAGGAGAATATTGTTATAAGCTCAGGTCGCATGTGAACACCATATCAATAAGTAGCTGGTTGTTATCTCTTTATATTACCTTATATAAAAAGTATAATGAGAGTGGGGACACTGTCGCCACCTACTGGCGCTTTCTGTTTCATATTAAAAAGTTATTTTTAAAATGTCTATATTTTAAAGGCGCAGTTTTTGATTAACAGTGGCCACTAGCGTTGTATTATAGATTTGCCACGAATCGCTCAGTCCAAACACGAAGGGGGTCACCACAGTACAAAAAGATGTCGTTCTCATGTTGATGCAGGGAAGAGATCATGCGGGTATTAGAAAGACTGTACAGTAGAAAGAGCGATGTCTTATGTATTACATAAAATAAAAGGTTTGTGGATTTTAAGTTTAAAAAGAAAGATAAAAGTCAGACAGGAGCAAGGACCTGTGTTAATATTATAAAGACTTTCCAGCAGAGACGCGTTAAGACCCGCTGTACTAAGGCTTTTAGCAGAGATACTCACAGATATCTATGGAGATACTTTCCAGCAGAGAGACGTTGGAGAGAAAGATCGTCTAAAAATCATCCCCGATGAGGTTGCTTTGATTCGGATCAGTACGTGAGTAACATACTAACATACCAAAATATGTTGTTGTTGTTGTTGTAATATTAGCTGTGTGACGGAGCAGTTTTGAGTGTCATTGTTTATCTGGAACCGCTTTAATATTGTACTCGTCCAGATACTGGAGAGAGAGCGAGAGCGCGTTGGAGCTGAAACTGGAGAGCGAGTGAGAGCGCGTTTTACTCTTTTACTCAATGATGAATAAACTTTCAGTTAATCCGCGGGTCACATGCGTTCCGCACCGGAGAGCACGATCCGTACGGATCACGGATCTTCCCGCGATCCGTTTCACCACGATACCGCAATGGAGAGTGTTGGACTTTAAAGGCAGTCCTGCATGTTCAGAAATTTGAAGAGACAATTTGCTCAAAAGTAATATGAGGTTTTATTATCAGATGTGAAAAGCTGCAACAAAGCTTTGGGTTGTCAGACGACCTCCAAAAAACCAACAACCCAGATCATTTCCTGACATGCATATTTATACAGTATGTGACGTCGTTCTATCTTCTGACTCCTCCCCTGCCTTGTAAGGAGTGCTGCTCTCTCTCTCTCCACCGATCACCGTGTACCACGTGTATCTGACTCCATTCCTCCTTCGCCAGTTTCTGCAACACTTCTCTTCGCTAATTTGAGGAAGTGCCCTCTCGAGACAGTTTCATATCGCAAGACAACATGTAAAAATACTTTCAGTAAAAAACACTCAATCATCTAATACTTTGATTATGCAGCGTTGCTTCTTAATCCTATGGTTCAATAAAACACATCAAAACTCATGATTATACTTAAAACATATGCAATGGATTAATTCATAACTCTGTGTGTGTGTTAGTTGGTTAGACTCGTCAAAACGAGCTGTGATGATTCTGCACGTACACACAGTTAGTTCCTCTTCAGCGGTTAAGCTAGTTTCCTGTTTTTCTGTTACAAACAGTCTAATATTTGACAGAAATTTTCACTGAGCAACACAGCAAACACATTTAAACAAACACAATGCAATGATTATTAATGAAATTCACTTATTGATTATATAGTAATTACTTCATTCTTCTAACTGAATAATATTCCCACAATTCCCTCTCTTGACCTCGAAAGAGGTCACACAAAATCCTAAATCAAATGTATATGATGTGCTACTCCCTTTTGTGTATTCTATCTCTATTCCTCCATATTTCAGTAAGCACTTGTCTGTTGATGTTATAGACCTTCTATGTCTAGTTCGCGGTGTGGTGCTATTACCTTCCTTACTTTTTTGTATTCCAAAAATTATCCCTACGATGGTTCCTGCGATTATTCCTAATACACATAACAA